>NC_056525.1:3178773-3212208 GCF_019175285.1 Sceloporus undulatus | reverse complement strand
ATTATTATTATTATTATTATTATTATTATTATTATTATTATTATTATTATATCCCGCCTCTCCCTACAGATCGAGGCGGGAGAACAGCACATATATAAATTTACACATAGTTAAAATACATTCCCATTATACAAAGCAAAAATTAAAAACACAATAAAATACCTGTACATGTGCAATATCAAAAACTGATTCCTCATCAAGTTCCGAGCGGAGTATCATTTTAAGCTGTTAAAGGAGGTCTGGGGATAGGCTCGCTGGAAGAGATCCATCTTGATTGCCTTCTGAAAGGCATCTAAGGTGGTAATGAGATGGCTCTCCTCCGGCAAGCCATTCCACAATTTGGGAGCCATCCCAGTGAATGCCCTATGGGAAGTAGATCTTAAATCTAGTCTTTGGGCAGTCCAATAGGTTCTTCCCTATAGTTCTGAGAGTGCGGGGCGGATTGTGTAGGCCGGGAGAGGCGTTCCTTCAAGTAACTCGGGCCCAAGCCATGTAGGGCTTTTAAGGTAATGACCAACACTTTGTACTGCGCCTGGAAACTAATTGGCAGCCAGTGAAGAGATCTTAAGATTGGTGTTATATGGTCAGTCCTAGGTGTACTGGTGACCAGTCTAGCTGCTGCATTTTGTACCAATTGAAGTTTCCGAACTTGATACAAAGGTAGCCCCATGTAGAGTGCATTACAGAAATCTAAATGAGAGATTACCAGTGCATGCACCACTGCTTCAAGGTCCTTTCGGTCCAGGTAGAGACGCAGTTGGCGTATCAACCGAAGTTGGTACCAGGCACTTCTGGCCATCGCATATACTTGAGAAGACATTTGTAGTGATGGATCCAGAAGAACCTCCAAACTGCGAACTTTGTCCTTTAGGGGAAGTGTGACCCCGTCCAGGAGTGGTTGACAAATCTCCATACCTGGACTTGGGGAACCTATCGCAAGTACCTCCGTTTTCTCTGGATTCAGCCTGAGTTTGTTTTCCCTCATCCAGCCCGTTACTGACTCAAGGCAGGCGTCCAGAGGAGAGATGCCTTCCTTAGTCACTGCATCAGTCGGAGACATAGAGAAATAAATTTGGGTGTCATCAGCGTACTGATAACACCGTGCCCCATGTCTCCGGATGATCTCTCCCAGCGGTTTCATGTAAATGTTAAACAGCATGGGGGACAAGATGGTGCCCTGAGGGAATGCCAGATGTCAGCTCTCTTTTAGAAGAGCATGAGTCCCCCAGCAAATGGAGCCCTGGTGGCGCAGTGGTTAAATGCCTGTACTGCAGCCAATCACTCAAAACCACAAGGTTGCGAGTTCAAGACCAGCAAAAGGGCCCAAGCTCAACTCAGGCTTGCATCCTTCCGAGGTTGCTAAAATGAGTACCCAGACTGTTGGGGGCAAATTAGCTTACTTGCTAATTAGCTTACTTGTTGTTCACCGTTATGATCTTTGGAATAGCGGTATATAAATAAAACAATTTATTATTATTATTATTATTATTATCATCATCATCATCATCATCATCACCACCACCACCACCACCACCACCACCTAGAATCTGCCCGAGAGGTAGGAACGGATCCACTCAAGCGCAGTGCCCCCGACACCTAATTCCCTCAGGCGTTCCAGAAGGATACCATGCTCGATGGTATCAAAAGCCACTGAGATGTCCAAGAGCATCAACAAGGTCACACTTCCCCTGTCGATGCCCAGACAGAGATCATCGACTAAGGCAACCGTGGCTGTCTCAATGCTGTATCCCACCCTGAAGCCAGTTTGAAATGGGTCCAGATAATTGGTTTCATCCAAAACAGCTTGGAGTTGAAGGGAGACTGCCCTCTCGATAACCTTGCCCAAGAATGGTAACAGGGAGACCGGTCTGTAGTTATTTCTGATCAGGGGATCTAAAGAGGGTTTTTTTAAACAGCGGTTTAACTATTGCTTGTTTTAATTCGGTTGGAAAAATTCCCTCTTTAAGGGATGTGTTGATTATAAGATGTAACAACATTTTCATCCCATCCCCCCCCCCCCCCGGAACGGTCAACCACGATGGGCAAGGGTCGAGAGGGCACGCCGTCTTCTTCACACTTCCAAGGAGTTTGTCCACTTCGTCAGTATTTACAAACTCAAAGTGATCCAGAATAACTAAATCTGTGGAGTCACTGGACAACTCTCTTACTGAATCTGTTTCAATGTCTGCGTCCAAATCAGCCTTTATCTGAGAGATTTTGTCCTCAAAAAAGTCATTAAAAGCATCACCGCAGGCTTTAGATGGTTCTAAAAATGGGTTCAGGGTGGGAGGCAATAGGGTTAGCTCTTTAACCACCCTGAACAAGTTCTGCTGGACGGGACTCTGTGGATGCAATTCGTGCAGCATAGAATGAGTTCTTTGCTGCATCAATTGCCACTCCGTAACTCTTCAATAGGGTCTCATGGAGTGGCTCGTCAGACAAAAGCTGGCCCCCTTCATTTGCCAAAGATCTTCCGTATAACAAGGTTTTTTATTTGAAGCGGGCCGGAAAGGACGCTCAGGAGCAATACTGTCTATAGCCCTGGTAAAAAGGTTCCAGGTATCAACCAGGGCATCCACAGAATCGCCGTCATTCACAACCATAAAACCCTCTAAGGCTTCTTGGAACCTTTTGGATTCCATCAGCCTTCGAGGGCGGACCATTCTAATAGGTCCTCCACCCCCAAGGGGGATATGGATGGCAGCCTTCGGTCCCACCTTGACCAGAAAATGATCCGTCCATGACAGAGCAGAGGTCTGAATTACCTCTGCCCACGGCTGTCCCTGATCCGTACTGAAGACCACATCGAGCGCATTACCTGCACAATGTGTTGGACCCGAGACTAGTTGGGATAGGCCCATGGCTGTAATGGAAGCCATGAACTCTCGAGCCACACCTGTAAGTTCTGATAACCCAGCCTCAAAGGGGATGTTGACGTCCCCCAGGACAAGAAGCCTAGGGGACTCCAACACCAGCTCTGAGACCAGTTTATCAGCTTGGCCAGGGAGTCTGTTAGGTTACGGGGTCGACAGTAAACCAACAGAAGCCCTAGATTATCCTTAGCCTTCAGGGTTAGGTAAATGCACTCAATGTAATCTGTTTTCCAGATAGGTTTTCTGGCCAAGGTGATGGCACATTAGTATTGCCATAACTAATGTCTGATTTATTACTATTTATCCTTTGGTGCAAGAACTGGCCTGTTTGCCGAATGTAGAGAGCTGAAGGGCATTTTTGACAGAGGATGGCATATATCAAATTAGAGGATGAATGAGTGAAGGTCCTTCTAATATTGTGGGTGATGTCGTTAGGTCCTATAATGACATTTCCTGAATCGATGTGTGAACAGAGTTGGCATCTGGGTTTGTAGTAAGGCTCTCCACCAGTGTCCACATCTTGGTCAGTCTCTTGGCCAGTCCATCACATCTTCTTTTTGGCTCCCACACTACATTACAGTACTTGCTCATAAAATTGTCTACTGTCCTCAGCTTTAGTCAACATCCTTCCTCCTGCCTTTGCTCCACCATAAAATAAAGAAATAAAACTTTTATTTATATCCCGCTTTTCTGTGACAAGACAATCAAAGCGGCTACAACATGTTAAAATCCACATTTACAAATTTATGTCCCAAATTCTCCCCCTTAAAACAGGATTAAACAAATTACAATTAAAACTTCTATTAAAAACACAATAAAATGCAGCGAGGGCAGAGCTGGGGCTGATCCATGATGCGGGGGGGCAGTCCTTCTGTGGCAGGGCACTTTATTCAGGAAAGGCCTGCCGGAAGAGATCCGTCTTGACAGCTGGCAATTTGACAGATCTCGTCTGGCAGACCGTTCCATAGTTTGGGAGCCATTGCAGAGAAGGCCCTCTGGGAGGGAGCAGTTAGTCTGGTCTTTAAAGGCTGCAATGGATTCCTCCCAAAGGACCTGAGTGTATGAGGCGGATTATATGGAAGCAGGCGATCCCTCAAATAGGCTGGACCCAAGCCATGTAGGGCTTTAAAGGTTATAACCAACACATTGTACTGTGCCCGGAAACTAATAGGCAGCCAGTGAAGAGATTTTAAGATGGATGTTATTCAGTCACTCCTAGTTTTTCCGGCGACCAGCCTGGCTGCCATATTTTGCACTAGTTGAAGTTTCCAGACTAGGCACAAGGGTAGTTGAAACTGAACTTGTCATATTTGCCTGCATGAACAGAAGCATACTTTCCAAGTTGAAAAAGTAATGGCTCCACTATATTCTCCACTGGTCAGGCCTTATCTGGAATACTGTGTTCAGTTCTGGGTGCCTTATTTTAAAAAGGATATAGACAAGTTGGAGCAGGTTCCTAGAAGGGCAACAAGGATGATAAGAGGCATGGAGAACAAAACATCTGAAGAGAGGATGAAGCAGCTGGGCATGTTCAGCCTGGTGAAGACAGAGGGGTAACATGATTGCCCTCTTTTAATACCCAAGGGCTGCCCCAGAGAGGAGGGGGAAGGTAGGACCAGATCTAATGGGTAGCTTTTGATGGTACATTGGAAGGAACTTCTTGACAGTGAGCGCAATCTGGCAATGGACCCAATGACCTAGAGAGGTGGTGGGCTCTCCTTCTCTGGACATCTTCACAAAGAGGGTGGACAGCCACTTTCTCTGGGAATGCTTTAGCTGGACATCCTGGGGATTGGACTCTAAGGTCCATTGAACCCCTTATAACTTTCTGATTCTGTGATTCCAAGATGGGAAACATGCAGAGGCAATCTCTCTGCTTAGCTGCCAGAAAAGCTGCCATCCAGAGCTCCAAGGGAGGGAGGGCCAAATCCCTCCCAGGGCCATGCAGTATTGGGGGAGGAAAATGAATCGCCCCCTTAGGGATTAGATCTCCATGGCTGGAACCCAGGGTGGGATCTTACTTCAGGGTTAAGAGGCATTAGGAAGGGATGAGAAGCCTTAATCCCTGAGAGGCATCTTTCAGGACTCCGGAAATCCTGTCCTTCCAGTCAGGGCCAGCTGAGAGTCAGAACTGACCAGGGAGCCTCTTGGCTCTCCTGCACTCCAAGGGCAGAAGTCATGATTCAGGGTGGTCAAGGCTCTCTGTGGAGGACTATGTGTTACCTCCAGAGAAAAATGCCAGTTGCTGGGGGGCAGTGGAGTGGGGGAGAGGAGACTCAAGTGAGGGATGCTGTTGTGCCAATGTTCAGCTGCTTGAACAGCCTTTGGTCTGATCCAGCTGCTTCTTATATCCTGAGGAATGAGACCTCATCTGTGTTAAGTCATACTGGCTGAAACCCTGCTGGCATCTTACACATGTGTATGCGCAGTTTGGTGCGGTGCTTTGAGTGCTGGACTAGGGCTCTGGCAGACCAGGGTTCAAATCCCCAGTGGGTCATGGAAACCCATGGGATGGCATTAGGCAAGTCACCCTCTCTCAGAAGAAAACAATAGCAAACCTACTCTAGAGAAAAAAAAGATCTTTTGAAGCATTTTGGTATAAGATAGTGGTTTAACTGTAGGACATCACAAGAGTTGAAAGAGAGGAATATATTTTCCTATAGCTTGAATCCACTGCTACGTGTCCTAGTCTTTGAAGCAGCAGAAAACAAACTTGCTCCATCCTCAATATGGTATCCTTTCAAATATTTAAACATGGCTATCATGTTCCATCTTACTTAACCTTTTCTATGCCAGGCTAAATATACCCAGCTCCCTAAGCCACTCCTCACAGGGCATAGTTTCCAGACCTTTCACTATTTTGTTTGCTCTCCTCTAGACATGCTCCAGTTTGATAACAGCCTTCTTGAATTGTGGTTCCCAGAACTGGATACAGGATTCCAGGTGAGGTCAGTCCAAAGCAGAATAGAGGGGTACTATTACTCCTCTCCCTGTAGACACTATATTCCTACAGTGCTTTTTGGGTTGCCTTACAACTCCCCAAATATTGCCATGGTCCCAAAGCATTTTGGGCAAGCCACCCCTTCATGCTGGTGTGTTTCTCCTGTGGACACTTGAATCTGTGGATAAAAAAATCCATGGATACCAAGGGCCAACTGTACTACCTTTAATGGGTGTTTACACTGTCTGGTTTTTTTTAAATTTAAAAATTATTTAATATATTTGTAATCTTTTTAAAACTATCATTGTTATGTATTGCTTTAAGTTGAATTTATTGTTAGCTGCCTAGAGAGGTTTGGATATGGGTGAGACATAACTATTTTAGTAAGTAAATAAAAATACCGATGCAAATGAGGCTTCAGCAACGCTTTGACCCTGGGGGAGGGCAGCCCACCATCTCCCCCATCTTGCCCCTGGGCATTCCACCAGCCCTCAGCCACATCCCGCCACCGCAACAGCGCCAGGCCTTCCTCTTTGCCTACCATTACTGTGATTCCCTGCCTGGAGCGGAGGCGTAGGCTGCAGGCTGCCTCCCAGGCTCCCGTAGCTGCGGTAGCTGTAGTTGAGGCTCCCGTTGATGTAGACGGGGTCTTGGGAGAAGGAGGAGGCTGGCAGTGAGTAGGACGAGTGGGTGATGGTGGTTGAGTCGCGGGCGTGCTGCTTGTCCAGGGCAACTGGCTCATCCTGCAGTGGAGGAAACCCAGGTGAGAACCCACCAGCCAACCAGGGTGGAGAAAGGCAGGGATCCCAAGGGGCAGGAGAAGAGCACATCCTCTGGAGCCCTCATCATCAGGGTTGCTATTTTTGGCACCAAAATCTATTAATTTTTTTTAATCCCGCCTTTCTCCCAAAATGGGACCCAAGGCAGCATATATAAACATAACAGTTAAAATTGTACAATTAAAATAATAAAAATATAAAAATTACAAATATAAACATATATCATCTTACATCATATGTGGATGTGCCTTACATGCTTTCAGCATATGCTGGAAGCCACACCAGACGTAGCAGCACTGTGCACCGGAAAAAGTAATGGTGTGTGCACTCGTGGCACAGGTGCTGCGCACCACAAGCCCTGTTATCTTTAATGGGGCTTGAGAATCGGTGGAATTTCCCTTACATTGGGGTATCCACAACGGATCCCCTACATAAGAGAAGGGACCACTGTATATGTACAGTCAGACCTTCGTATCCACAGGGGATCTACTCTGCACCACCTTGCAAATACAAAAAACTACAGGACCTCAAGTCCCATTGTCTCTAATGGCCATGCAACATGCGCACAGTCGCTAGTGCCATTGCATGCACATGCTGCCATGTGGGACAATGGGGCTAGCTGTACGCACATGCTTAGAAACACAGATGGCAAGCCTGTGGATAACAACATCCCACTGTACGGAGAAGAACTGGGAGCCAGCATGGTATAGTGGTTTGAGTGCTGGACTAGGACTCCAGGAGAACAGGGTTCAAATCTCCACTCCGCCCTGGAAACCCCTGGCTGACCTTGGGCAAGTCACACATTCTCTCAACCTCAGAGGAAGGAGAAACCTTGCCAAGAAAAAACTAGGAGAGGCTAGTGGATCCAAATTTGAGCTCAGCCATGGAAACTGGCTGGGTAATTTTGGGGAAGGCACAATCTCACAGCCTCAGAGGAAGGCAATGGCAAAACTCCTCCAAATAAATCTTGCCAAGAAAAAAAACAAGATAAATTTGCCTTAGGTTTGCCCAGAGGTGGAGATGACTTGAAAACACACAACAACAACGCACCTAAGAAAGTATGTACAAATTCTTTTCATCTCTTATACAGCACAGGCTCATGGGGGGGGGGGGGGGGGGGGGGGTGTTGTTGTTATTGTTATTATTATTTATAGTATTTATACCCCGCTCTTACACTTAACATATGTAAGTCATTTGCTAGAAGGTAAGACTATTTTTTTAGCATTCTTTTATATTCCTTAAATTTGGAGTGGGCAAAGTATAGTTATTTTGTTAGTCTGCCATTGCCTTCCTTAAGGCCAAGAGGCTGCACTGCTCTTCCTCAAAACCATCAGGGGCAGCACTGCCCACCCTAAAACAACCACAACAACAACAACAACAACAACAACAACAACAACAACAACAACAACACTGCTTGTATCAGGGACACAGCACTGCTTTTCCTTGAAAAAACTGGTTGGCATCCTGTCAGAATGAGAACATGGTAACTGCTTTCTATTTGCATTTGCGATTGTGGCTCTATTACCATGACTACAAATGACCCTGAAGCCCACCTTAAAAGCCTGTTGGCAATCTGGAGAGATGGAGCTTTTTGCTGCTGCCAAGTGCGATGCTGCAGCATGGTATAAAAAGCCCCTCCTGTGAGTAAGCAATGCCATGGAAAGAAGAAGAAGGCGCCCACACAGGGACCTGCTGCAACTCTTCATCACAGCCTTGCTCAATGGCAGGAGGGATCCAGTCACACCATCCTGCAATGTCCACTTGGCAGCAGACCAGACCTCCATTGGACAGCTGACTGGCTCTTAAGGTGAATTTCAAGGGTTGGATGGGAAGTTAAAACATTTCTACGACGTCATGGCTACCTATCCTGTTTGAGGTAAGATCTTGGCCTATACCTCTACTCACTGCTTCTAGAGATGGCCAAGGCTCCTATTTATGAACAAGATGCATAGAGAGGGTCTTCCATTTCTCCCATGACCATTGCAGTGGCAAATGCCAGGAACCTAGGAAGGATGCAGAAACTGCAGTGGTGGAGCACATGCCTCCTACGCCCATCCCAATTTTGGCTGATAACTGCAAGACTCATCCTACAGAAGCTGGCAGTCCTGAGTGATGTTTGGGGTCAATGTGGGGTTGATGGGAGGAAAGAGGCTGTGCTATTCAAAGCTCACCACTCCAACTTGGGCATCCTCCAATTCATTCATGGAGAACACAGCTCAGCTAAGGAATTGGCTTCCACTGGATGCTGTGATGGCCACTACTTTCCAGAGTTTAAAAATGGTATTGCACAAATTCATGGGGGATAAATGTACTGCTGATGACTACCAGTCATAATGACAAGGTATCGCCTCTAGTATCAGAGACCTCTGAATAACAAACAGCTCCTGGAGAACCTGAGTGGTAATGGGCTTCTTCAAGGCAAGTGGGCAGTCACTTTGGGAAACATACAAAACTTTCCAGGAACCCACATGAGCTTCTTTGTGAAAAATTAGTGCAAAAACAAACAAACAAACGGGTTTCCAGAAAGTGCCTTTTATGTGTGAAAAATCTGGTTTTTACACAAAAATCATAATGTTCATGCATCTGCACGCACCATTTTTCAATATCAAATCAAGGAACCTCAAGGTATTCCCTGCATTCTCACACCAGTCTTATACCTACCAGAATATTTGTCCTTTCCTGGGACAAAGACAGGATATAAATAAAGTGATTGACTGACTGACTGATTCTAGGACAAGGTTTGTCGATCAGCACTGTCAGTCTCAACTAGGAGCAGCTCTCGACCAATGCGGAAGGCATAAGGAAGTCTTTCCCATCACCTGCTACCTGGATCCTTTCAGCTGGAAATGCTGGTGAGTAAACTTGAGACCATCTGCCTGCAAAGCAGGTGCGCTATTTCTAAGGAACTGTCAAAAGTTGATCAGCTAGGAGTGGCAGAGTGGCTATTCTTGGGCTTAGGATCTCTTCCACTGCAAGGCAGCAAACAAGGAAGAGCCCCAAAGTTCTTATAACCCTGAAATATGTTATCAGCCCCCATCTTCTGGCTTCCCAGATTTCACCTAGGCATTTCTCCCAACATTTTAAAGCTTATTTGGAACAAGCAGAAGCATGAGAACATGAGAGTTGAGGTTCTAAATCTAGCAAGTAGGTGTTGAGGGATTGTAACATGACCATTTGTCTGACTGTTGCCTCAGGTCAATTAGCCAAGTGCCTGCAGGTTTTTTGAAGGAACTTGTACAGCTGATGGACAGAAGTGATAAGGTGGGGTGAGAGTGCATGCTCCAAGCCACAAGACCTGCTGTCATACCACTCCTAGGGCTGAATCCTGCTGCCACCAACTGCAGGGCCCCTACCTGCGACGTCTGGTAGATCTCTAGCCGCATTCTCTTGGCCGCTTTCCGCGTCTCGCTCTCGCATGCAGCCGCCAGGATATTTTCGGCCATGGCTGAGGTCAGATGAGGTGGAGTGGGCCTGGTCTGCAGACATAAGTACCATCAGGAATGTTAGTAGGCACAAAACAAAGGCAGCATGAGGAAAGGGGTGGTGGAACAGATAGATGCCAAGTATATGGTAATCCAGGTTATCAGACCATTGCAGAATTTTAGAGAAGGAAGGGGTCCTGGAGGCCATTTATTCTACCCACCTGACTGCAAGGTCAGTGCGGGAATCTTCAAGAGGAGATAAATTCCTCAGCTGAAGAGGGCAATGTTTACTTATCAGAATACTTCTCTCCCAGCTTTTGGCCTTCAAGGGAAGTTTATGATATTTAAAAGAATCAAAATTCTTTAAACATTTTACAAACAAAAATAGGAAAGGTCATTGTAATAATCAAACTAAGCCACAGAAGGGAGGGAGGGAAAAGATCAAACCAACCAAAAAACATGGGGAAAAGCCAGTCAGAGGGAACCCTTCTCTTTACCAGCTGAATTCCTCCCAAGTGCAAAACAATTTAGTGGAGAAAGCCAATCCTTCCCATGTCCTGGTCCCAAAACATTTCAGGCACTCAACGGTGATCTCCAGGACACAGAACTCTAGAAGCCTCTAGAAAGGAGCCCTGGTGGCACAGTGGTTAAATGCCCGTGCTGCTGCCACTCACAGCCACAAAATTGTGAACTTGATCCCAGGCAGGGCTCAAGGGTCCACTCAGAGTTGCATCCTTCTGTAGGTCGCTAAAGTGAGTACCCAGGTTGTTGGGAGCAATTAGCTTACACATTGTAAACCGCTTAGGGAATGCTTAAGTGCACTGATAAGCAATATAGAAATGTTCTTGCTATTGCTATAGAAACAGTCTGGAAGCCAACAAAGGTGGTGGTTGTTTTTTAAAAAGACACCAGACTGAACAACAAAGACAGAGAATTGGATTCTTGTGGCCAAGATTTTCTGATGTGACGGGATCAATGTTTGAAACCGATCCCACCTTCAGTTTGCTCTGTTACCCAAAATAGGATAGGGAGCTTATCAACCTCACCACAGAACCTTACTTTGCTCCTTTGCAATGCCAGGTCAGTGAAAAACAAGTCACATATCATCTGTGACCTCCTTGTGGACGAAAAAGCCGACCTGGCCTGCCTCACAGAGACCTGGCTGGGAGAGGATAGTGCCATCACTGGAATCAAGCCCTCCAAGCCGGGTACTCTGTCATTGAGCAAGTAAGGGAAAGTGGGCGAAGAGGCAGGGTGACTCTGGTTTATAGAGAAAATCTCACCTTGACAAGGATACCTGTCCGGAAGATAGACCACTTTGAGTGTATGTACCTAAGCCTGAAGACTAGGGATAGTATAGGGATTCTGTTGGTATACCATCCACCCCATTGCTTAACCGACTCCCTATCCGAGCTGACACAACTGGTCTTGGAGTTGCTGTTGGAGTCACCTAGGCTTTTAGTCCTGGGCGACTTCAACATGCCACTCAAGACCAGTTTAATCCATGACAGCCATGGGTCTCTCCCAACTGGTCATCGGGCCAACACATTCTGCAGGTCATACTCTCAATGCGGTCTTCTGTACGGAACAGGAATATCCGTGGGCAGAGTTAGTTAATACCTCTGCACTGTCATGGACGGATCATTTCCTGGTCAGGGCTGAACTAAGAGCCACTGTCTGTCTCCCGGAGGTGGAGGACCTATTAGAATAGTCCACCCTCGAAGGCTAATGGAACCAACTGGATTCCAGAAAGCCCTAGAGGGGTTGTTGGTTGATAATGCGGTGATTCTGTTGAAGCTCTGGTGAACACATGGAACACTGATCTTACCAGGGCTATTGACACAATCGCTCCCAAGTGTCCTTTCCTACCTGATTTGAATCGAAAGCCCTGATATACCAGAGAACTGAAGAATGTGAAGTTGGTGGGACAATGACTAGAATGCAAATGGTGCTCAACTGGACTCTTATGTGACAGAACTCGTCATAAGAAATTTCTTTATTCTTATAGAGAGGCAATAAAAGCAACGAGGCGATCCTCGTCTGCTCGCATTGCATCTGCAAAGTCTCGTCCAGCAGAGCTGTTTAGGGTGGTGAGAGAACTAATGGTGATGCCATCTACCCAGAACCCTCTACTGAAGCCGACAACAGTCTGCTATGATGCATTTAACAACTACTCTGCAGGTAAAATCTCTCAGATAAGAGCCCACCTGGACACCAATATTGGGGCAAAATCAACTGATGAGGTGTCCAGTCAATCCATTTATGAGACTAGACTAGATCAATTTGAGCTTGTGAGTACTGATGATGTGGAAAAGATCCTTGGAAAAGTGAGGAAAACGACATGCCCTCTTGACCCCTGCCCATCATGGCTGGCCATCCAGGGGGGTGATGCCTTGATGGCATTTCTTAGACATGTCATCAATGCATCCCTTAGGGAAGGTTATGTACCATCTGCCTTAAAGGAAGCGGTGATTAGACCGCTTCTGAAAAAACCTTCCCTGGACATAAAAAATTATAGGCCTGTTTCCCATCTGCCATTCTTGAGTAAGGTGATCGAGAGGGCTGTCCCTCTTCAGCTCCAAGTGGTCATGGATGAAGCCGATTTTCTAGATTCATTTCAAATTGGCTTCAGGACAGGATATGGGGTGGAGACTGCCATGGTCGCCTTAACTGATGACCTTCGTCTAAGCACTGACAGAGGAAGCGTGACCCTGCTGGTGCTATTAGACCTCTCAGCAGCATTTGACACAATAGACCATGACATCCTCTTGGAACACCTGAGAGAGCTAGGAATTGGAGGCACTGCTTTGCAGTGGTACCGCTCCTTCCTCTCAGGTAGATTCCAGAGGGTGATGCTCAGGGACAGTTGCTCTTCAAAAACAGAGCTTAATTGTGGCGAACTTCAAGGCGCCATCCTGTCCCCGATGTTATTCAACATCTATATGAAGCTGCTGGGAGAAATCATCCATAGACATGGAGTGGGGTGTTATCAGTATGCTGACGACACCCAAATATACTTCTCCATGTTTCGGTCATCAGCAACGACGACAGATGGCATTTCTCCCCTCAATCAATATCTTGCAGCAGTAATGGACTGGATGAGGGAAAACAAGCTCAAGCTGAATCCAGACAAAACAGAAGTACTTATGGTAGGGCCCACCCAAACCAGGTATCGGGCTGCAACCTCCAGTCCTAGAGGGGTTCACGATCCCCTCAAAAAACTGTGTTCGCAGCTTAGGGGTGCTTCTCAACTCGTCACTTCAGATGAGAAATTAGGTGAATGCAAAGGTCAAGAGTACCTGTTATCAGCTCCGGCTGATATGTCAGCTGCGCCCTTTCCTGGAGCCAGGTGACCTCGAAACTGTAGTACGCGCACTGGTAACCTCAAGACTTGATCTTTGCAATGAGCTCTACATGGGGCTACCCTTGTGCCTAGTCCGGAAACTCCAGTTGGTACAGAATATGGCAGCCAGCTTAGTCACAGCAACAGCGAGGAGTGACCACATAACACCAATATTGAAGTCACTCCACTGGCTGCCTATTAGTTTCCAGGGACAGTACAAGGAGTTGGTCATTACCTTTATAGCCCTCCATGGCTTGGGCCCAACCTATTTAAGGGATCGCCTCCTTCCATACAATCTGCCCCGCACTCTTAGATCCTCTGGAAGGAATTTGTTGCAGTCCACAAAGATCAGATTGACAGCGACCTCCCAGAGGACTTTTTCCACGATTGCTCCAACTTTATGGAATGGCCTGCCAGACGAGATCCATCAAATTACCAACCAAGAAAGCTGTCAAGACGGATCTCTTCCGGCAGGCCTTCCTGGAATAGAACCCGGCCACATAAAGAACCCCCCACAGATATATACAAGTGAAGACTCTGCCCACCATTATTCTATTATTGTATTATTGTTTTTAGATTTTATAGTATGTAATTTTAATGGATAGAATTGTTTAATCCTTTTTTAAGGCAGGGTGGAAATTGTATATATTGCATTTTTTAAAGGTTGTACGCCGCTTTGATTGTAGTAACAAAAGGTGGGATATAAATTAAAGTTTTATTATTATAAAGTTTTATTTATTATGATGCTGAAAAGGGAAGAGCAAGAATGTGCCACTCTGCAAGGAGGGTGCAAAGCCCAAATCCAGTGAGGAAAATGTGAGTGAGAAATGATGGAGAGGTTGGGGCTCCAAGATCTGTGGGGAGGAGAAGAGTGGCTGAAAACTCACCATCTCCATGCCGTTTTTCTTCATACGGCGGCAGGATTTGAGGTAAGTGCGGATGCGTTTGCGAGCCCGCTCCTGGAACTCGGGGAACTGCCGGCTGCAGGATTCAATGATGGCCTGGATTTTCTCTTTGGGCTGCTTGGAGATGGGAACCATGCGATCCAGGTTCTCATCCACAAAAAGGCGGACAAACATCTGTGGATATAATTAGAAACACAGAAGCTGCATTAGACTGCCGGAGTGCTTGTCTATGTGCAGCCAAATCTGTCAACTTCAGGGGTGAGTGACTTCAAGGAGGGGGGAAACAGGCCAGGAGCCAATCTTGACCCCCATGAACCTCCTATGGGCTGCAGTGTTACTTCCTAGTGCACTTGAAGTGATACCATATAACTTCTGGGTTTTTATTTACTTTTTGGTCATCATTTGGTGCTAATGTTTGACTAGGGGGAAAAACAGATTTGGGGGAGAGGAGGGCAAATGCTCCAAATTGCATCGAAAAGAAAATTAAGTCCAGGGTGGTTTGAGGGCCATATGCAGCTCATGGGCAGTATCTCTCCAACCCCAGCCTACACTGAAGGCCTTGCCTTTCCAAGATTTCCAGAAGAGAAGCATTTCTTCCATCACCTGTTACAATGAGGTCATTTTAAATCTAGATATTGCCAGGGGCTAAACCTGGGACCTTCTGCTTTTGCTGTGGCACTGGGTTCTAGTTCCCTCCTGCAGGGATCACCCCCTCAAGCCCCTCCTCGGAGGAAGCCACACTGCCCCAATCTAGGTGTTGTGCCCATACATTGAAGGCCTTTAGCCGCTCTGGGTCCATCCCTTCTGAGTCGTTCATCTTGTCATTGTCTTCATGGTCGTCGTGATCGTCGTCGTCATCGTCAGCGGCAGGAGCTCTGCCAACAGTCAGGTCTTCGACCTCCGTCTTGACAGAGTCGTAACTGCCGGAGCTGTATGGAGGAGACTGTTGGAAAAGACAAGGAATCACCACTTCGTTGCTGCCATTCATCCTGCCACCCTTACTTGGCCTTTGGGTCTCTCCTGGGACCCTCCATATCTACATGTCTGGGTTTCTGTAGACAACTTTGGCAAAGCTTCTTCCTGACAAATCATGCCTACCTGACAAAGAGAGCAATTCTACCCTCCTTCAGCCACAACAGCAGTGAGAGGAGCAAGTGAAGAAGAGCTAGGTACAAAAAGGGACAATTCTTTTGATACCACCATGTCATTTGGCCATGCGTTAGGAAGGCCTACGCTAGTAGTAGCCTCACTGCTCACCCCCCCCCCCCAAGCCCTTTGGTTCCTCCTGTGAGAATGTAAACAAAGCCCTGAGGTAGACCAAGACCAAAGGCCCCTTGTCGTCCACCATCCTGTTTCCTATAGTGGACAAACAGATGCCTCTGTGAGGTCTACAAGAAGACCTCTGGGGTTGACAGCCCTCCACTGTTGATGTTCCCCAGAGACTGTCTTCCAGGGACATTCTGTCTTGGATTTTGAGAGCAGCAAATGGATGTCATAGCTAGTATCCCCTTAGCCTCAATGAATATTAGGAAAAAGTTCTTGACTGTAAGAACCATCCAGCAGTGAGATAATCTTCTTCTCCCTTATGTGGCAGTCTTAAATAGATGTTGGATATCCATCTTTTGGGAACGCATTAACTGTGTGTTCCTGCAGGTATGTTCTTTGCAGCCTCTCCCACGGTTATGATCCTAACCCCTGGGTTCACCCTCCCTCCCCACCTCTCCCTCAGACACACCTCTGCTGTGCTTTTGGCTCCATACTTTGTACGGCTCCGCAGGCCATCGGCGCTGCAACCGTCCGACGGGTAGGTTGGGGTGATGTGGGCAGGTGCCAACTTGTCACATAGATTGATAGGCTGGTCCTCTGAGGAGGTGCTGAAATCCATGGGGGCAGGGGCGCCATTCCCGTTCATCTCCGGATAGGCAGCATCCCCCTGCGTGCTGCTCGAGGTGGACGGGTTCAAGGTGGAGGAGCCATTCCCACTGCAGCTCTCTGATGAGGAGTCATCTGCAAAGAGAACATGATCTTGGTTACCTAGAGGTCTGCAGAGCAGAAATTGTGGCAGGGCCACAAAGCAAACAAATAGAAGAATTTCACTCTGCACCCCAAACCTTATTCCTTACCCTCAACTTCCTCCTGAAAGAAAACGGACAGGCTGGCCCTTCCAGAAACACTTGCCAGCCATTACCCATTTGGTTGACTCTTTTTTTCTCTGGATCTGGGAGTCCAAGTAGACCACAAATTGAACATGAGTCAACAGTGCGATACCACAGCTAACAAGGCCAATGCGATTTTAATAATAATAATAATAATAATAATAATAATAATAATAATAATAATAATAAATATTTTCCTGCCTCTCCCTACGGATTGAGGCGGGATTACAGCCAGTATCAATTCACAATACACCACAATTACAATTAGATAAAATCAACTCATATAATAACACATCCCTTAAAAACACACAAATCACAATACAATTTAAAAAAGAGAACGTCCTGAGGTAGATATATATTTGGGGTGATTTTTTCTACAGAGGGTCAGGAGGGTATGCTTGCTGGAAGAGATAGGTTTTCAGCACCTTCTTAAAGGCGTCCAGGGTGGAAATGAGGCGAATCTCTTCTGGGAGGTTATTCCAATACGTAGGGGCCATGGCTGTGAACGCTCTTTGGTGAGTGGCTGTTAATCTCACTCTGGGGTGTTCAAGTAGGAGATTTCCAGTTGTTCTGAGGGTGCGGGGCGGATTGTGTAGGGAGAGGCGTTCCCTCAAGTAACTCGGGCCCAAGCCATGTAGGGCTTTAAAGGTAACGACCAACACTTTTAGACAAGTATAGTGTCTAGATCAAGAGAAGTAATAGTGCCACTGTATTCTGCTTTGGTCAGGCCCCACCTGGAATATTGTGTCCAGTTTTGGGAACCATAATTCAGAAAGGACATTGAGAAACTGGAGCGTGTCCAAAGAAGAGCAACTAAAATGGTGAAGGGCCTGGAAACCATGAAGCCCTATGAGGAACGACTGAGGGAGCTGGGGATGTTTAGCCTGGAGAAGAGAAGGTTAAGAGGTGATATGATAGCCCTGTTTAAATATGTGAAGGGATGCCATATTGATGAGGGAGCAAGCTTGCTTTCTGCTGCTCTAGAGACTAGAACCCAGAACAATGGATGGAAGCTCCAGGAAAAGAGATTTCAGCTCAACATTAGGAGCAACTTCCTGACAGTAAAGGCTGTTCAACAGTGGAACACACTCCTTCCTTGGAGATTTTGGTGGAGCCTCCTTCCTTGGAGGTCTTTAAACAGAGGCTGGATGGCCATCTGTCATTGGGGATGCTTTGATTGAGAGTTTATGCATGGCAGAATGGGCTTGGACTGGATGGCCCTTGCGGTCTCTTCCAACTTTTTGATTCTATGATTCTATAAAAGGGGCAGCCAGGGAGTTGCCATTTCAAAATTCAGTGCAGCTACACACTCACACTGCTCTCAGCAGCAAAAGTATTGCAGCAGCAGCAGCATCACAGCACTGGCCTTCCTTGCTTTTTACTTGCAGCTCAAGGAGACAACAGCCTACATTCTGTTGTTAGTCCTGGACTGAAGTAGACTGATTCAATCAATGGGATTTACCTACATTTTTATTATTCCACAACTCATTAATTGTTTTCATAGAGACCACCTATAAAGCCCTACATGGCCTGGGTCCAGTCTACTTGAAGGAACTCCTCCTCCCATATAGTCCTCCCCGTACAATCCGGTCCTCCAGGAAAAACCTCCTACAAATAAGAAAGACCAGATCGGCGGCGACCTCCCGGAGATCTTTCTCGGTCGCCGCCCAAAAATTTGGAATGACCTGCCAGAAGAAATTCGCCAACTATCCTCGCTGGAGGCTTTCAAAAAGGCGACAAAAACCCTTCTCTTCCGGCAGGCCTACCCAGACTGAAAATTGCCCAGAACCAATTGAACCTTTTCCACACCTCTTTCATCGCGGATTGTGCAATAATTGTGATGTGTTGTTATATATTTTAACTGTGTCCTACTATGTAATTTTAAATTTGGGTGGGAGGGTTAGACAGGATTTTTGTGGGTTTTAATGTTTGATTTTTATGTACTATATAATGTTGTTACCCGCCTTGATCCCCAAAACGGAAGAGGCAGGATATAAATAAATATTTCATTCATTCCCTTCATAACTATAGTTTTTTTGTGGGATTTTTGGGCTATGTGGTCATGTTCTAGAAGAGTTTATTCCTGACATTTCACCAGCATCTGTGGCTGGCATCTTCAGACAGTGCATTTTAAGTGTTTCCTTTACATTTTCATACTCCTTTCTCTCCTCAACAAACTGAGTCAGTATTCTCCAATTACTAAACCAAACCTTTTCTTTCAACTGACCAAAATAAATCCTGCTTTTTCCCTTATAAAAACAAACATCATATACTCTGATATATGTTGCTTCCATCTATTTACAGTTCCACCTTTCTTTATCTTTCCACCCATATGCAATCCCTGCATGTGCTGCTATAATTAATTGTTTGATTAAATATGTCTCCTCCTTCTGTAATCCTATATTCCCAACATTACTAGTTATACATCTTTCTTTCTTTAAGTGAATTTTCAAACTATTATCTTATTAATTTCTTGTTCTGTTTCCTTCCAAAATCTTTGTAATTTGCGACACTCCCACCACATATGGATAAAGGTTCCTTTGCTCCCCCACAATTCATTATTGTACATAGGTCTACTCTAGTTGGCAATGAGCAACAGGAGGCCAGCCAATGTATGGAAGACACTTTCAAGACTCTGCACGCATGTCAGAATTAGGTGCAGGACAATGGCAACCTCAGCCACATGTCTTGGGAGTCCAATCTTGTGTCCATCTGACTTGAAACTCTTAGTAGCATCTCCATTTTCTTGGGAGTGTCGTGAATTGGTTGATGGCTCACAGAGGAGACAAGAGAATTTTACTGGGGAATGTCCCATTCTCCACCAGCTTTAAGCAAGGTATGGGCAACTATTTCCCCATCTCTCTCAACCCTGAGGCCACAGGGCTACTTCTAGTTCCACAGACTGGTCCAAATATGGCTGGTTTTCAAGGTATGTATGTATTGGGGGGGGGGGGGGAGGGGGGGGGGGGGGCAAGCTTCCATTTCTGTGGTGGTTTGGGTAGGTTTTTGTGTTTTTCAGCCATTTTCTAACTATTTGTTTTTACAATAGACCTTTCGGTTCCGGATCACCCCACAGATGGAGAAAAATGCAGACACTCAAGTCCCGTATTATTCAGTTAGTGGGAACGTGTCCATAAGCATGCACTGTCATTAAATAATATGGGGTTTGGTGAACCACAGACACTCTAATTTGCAGATAGTTAGCCCACCAATGCGGTGGTCCCACTGTATTTAATATATAAATATTAATATAAATAAAAAATGGAGGTTACATAGGGGATTCAGGGCTGTGATATGGGATTCTAGGGGCCACACTTTTCTCCATTAGGGCTTGAACCAAAAAGCAGCTCTGCCTTCCTCTAATACAGCAGTTCTCAACCTGGGGGTCAAACAACCCTTTCACAGGGGTCGCCTAAGACCATCGGAAACACATATTTTTAATTACAGTTATGAAGTAGCAAAAAAATAATTTTTTGGTTGGGGGTCACCACAACGTGAGGTACTGTATTAAAGGGTAACGGCATTAGGAAGGCTGAGAACCACTGCTCTAATACAAGGCACTAGTGAGGTTAAATTAGCAATAGATGAAACTTTCATGGAGAAGCAGAGATCGAGGGGATGACAATGGGAGGCCAGAATCGTGGATGAGGATGATGCCAGGGGCTGCACTTTCTCCAGGATAAGACAGTGGTGCTGAGGAAAGGCAGACAAAATTTTCCAGCTCTGAGCAGCCTATTTCTCCAATGCCTGCCTTCCTCCACCACTGCCGCACTCAGGGCTTTTCTCCTTCTGCTTCTGCAATAGCCAACACAGTGTAGTTATGTCGGTCTGAAGCACCCACAGGATTACAGACATGGTCCCTTGCCTGCTCTGCTATGAATCGGAATGAGAGTGCCATGTGTTTAAGCCGACAGGCAGTAGGAGCTTGACAAGAAGGTGGGGCACCATCCACGCTAAGCCCGGCACGTGCTTGATGCCGGACTTCTTCTGATTGGCCAAAGCTCACTCTGTCCCATAGAAAGAACTGAGAGATTGGGGTTTTCTCTGTAATTCCCTGTCTGGCCCTGAGCAAAACTCTTCCTCAGACTACCTATTCATTCCACTGGAACTTCTGCCACGGCTGCCTGGGTCTCCTTCACAGGTCCCTTCCCTTCCCCTTCCCCTTCTCCTTTCCCATCCCTTCAAAACCCATCCTTCTCAGCAAGCCAGACTGCTGAGGATGTACCCCCACCACCATCACCACTGCCGCTATCTCCCACACAGTTGCCAGGCTCTGCTCCCCTGGTTCCCATGGAGATCGCCTACGTGCCTTGTCTGTCCCCCCCAGACTCATTTGTTTCAGCCCTGGCATCCATCACACGGAGCAGGTCTCCCTGTCTCCAGGAGGGCAGCAGCTCTGCCTCCTTGCACACTCCAGCCCTGCTGGCCCCCTCTTCTTCAGTCCCTCTGCCTACATCCCCAGGCACCCTTTCACCAGGCATCTCTCCTCCAGGGACGTAGCTAGGATTTTAGGAAGGGGGGGGGGTCCAGACTAAGTGCCCCCCTTATAATGGGGCTTGAAAGCGGGGGGGCGGCGGCACACCCCACACTTTTTTTTTAAGGGGGGGGGGGGGTCCGGACCCCAGGAACCCCCCCCCTTGGATACGTCCCTGTCTCCTTTCTTGGAAAGCAAGGAAGGGAACACTGTGGATATAGCATATCTTGTTCAGTAAGGCCTTTGAGGAGGGAGCAAGCTTGTTTTCTGCTGCTCCAGAGGCTAGGACCCGGAGCAATGGATGCAAGCTAAAGGAAAAGAGATTCCAGTTCAACATTAGGAGGAACTTCCTGACAGTAAGGGCTGTTCAACAGTGGAACACACTCTTTCCTCGGAGTGGTGGAGTCTCCTTCCTTAGAGGTTTTTAAACAGAGGCTGGATGGCCATCTGTTGGGGATGCTTTGATTTAGATTTTCTGCATGGCAGGGGATTGGACTGGATGGCCCTTGCGGTCTCTTCCAACTCTACGTTTCTATGATTCTATGATTCTTTGGAGGTCTTTAAAGAGGGGCTGGATGGCCATCTGTTCCAGGGAGGGCTTTGATTCTGTGTCCCAGCATGGCAGGGGTTGGAATGGATGACCCTTGAGGTCTCTTTCAACTCTAGGATTCTAGGATTGGGAGGCATGAAGGTCTCTTAGCCTCCTGCTCCGAGGGAACTGGACTCATGCATGACCACTGTATGGACTCTTCCCCAACCCCAGAGGAATGGGCAGAGTGGCAGAGCAAGAGTCTTCATCCTGGGGGATGGACAGGAAACACTGCCAGCCAGGCAGCCTTCCACCAAGGCCTTTGCAACCCACCCCAGCCTTCTGAGCCACAGTAAATCTTCTGATTTGATGAGGTGTTGTGGGGAGAGGGGACAGCAAAGAGAAAAAGGTGAAGTGTTTGCCTGAAGCAGCTTCCTGCACACATGGAGAGCTGGGTACTGGACAAAGGGAACTGGAACTGGAGGTGGGGAGGTCAGGTGCTGACTTCCTGACCTGGTTTGCTCTGCCCCTTCCTTGCTCCCCAGTCAGGGTGACCAGATGTCATCACCGCAAAGGAGGACAAAGCGCTGCAAAATGCAGGGCATTCAAGGGAAAAAAAGGGAGGGCATTACCAAATGAAAGCTGAAGAGACTCATGTAAATATAAATTCATACTTGGTCATGCTCAAAACAGAGGACATTTTGGAATTCCTCCAGAACAGAAGGCTGAAATGTAGGACACATCCTGGAAAAGGAGGATTTCTGCTCATTCTACTCCCAATTCACCAAGTGCTAAGAACCTCAGAAATGGCTTCTTTTGCTTCTCTACCCTCCTGCCCCTTCCAGCCCATTGTGATATGATAATCCTGCTTAAGTATTTGAAGGGGTGTCACACTTGAGGATGGAACAAGCTTGTTTTCTGCTGCTCCAGAGAGCTGAACCTGGAACAAGGGATGCAAAGTACAGGAAAAGAGATTCTACCTCAACATTAGGAAGACCTTCCAGACAGCAAGAGCTCTTCATCAGTGGAAGATGCTCCCTTGGAGAGTGATGGAGTCTCCTTCTTTGGAGGTTTTTCAAGAGGCTGGATGGCTATCTGTCCACGGGCTTTGAGAGTTCCTGCATGGCAGAATGGGGTTGGACTGGATGGCCCTTGGGGTCTCTTCCAGCTCTATAATTCTACCTCCACTGACCTGCACCCAGGTCAGGGCTCTGAAGGGAAAGTTGATCTTTATCATCCTTCATTTTTTACTTACTCCCCCCCAACTCTTAGGTGCACCTCCTATGCCCTCCCTTCAGCCCCTGGCACTTTTGCCCAGTACCCATGTCCACTCCATGCTATTTATTCTGGACTAATCACTGTCACAGATTGAGAATTCCCATCCCACCCATCCATCAAGTCGCTGAAGAGAAAATCCACTCAGATTGTGAGTTTAAGAGGGTGGTTTAAAGGGTACTCGAAAGGTAACTAAGCTGGGCTAAGCAATCCCAAGTACATGCTCCGGCTGCTGGTGGAGGTGGCTCCCCAGGCCCTTCATTTCTTTGGCTTGCAAGGTGGGGATGGGTGCAAATCAAACCTTGCCAAGGCTAGAGGAGCCAATAAGAGCTTCCTTCCTCTGCGGGAAGGACTGGCAGCATCCTAACCAGGGGCCCACTGCAAAATAAAAGGTCCTCTCTCTGAGTTATGTGCTGAGAATCCTTTCCCTAAGAAGGTCCAGGGGCTTTAACAGAGGGCAGCACAGCGGACACCTGCCAGGGAGGCTGAAGGATGGGGGCTGGCAGGGTCAGGCAGGGTCACTGAGGGAGCTTCAGGCTGGAAACTGGAGTATTGCTGCTCCTTCAGTCTGAGAGTTTCACTTTCAGGCTTGGCTGCAAGGTTTTGCTTGCCATCCCCACAAAGGGTTTATTAATCCACCAAAGGAGCAGCGCATGAGGCCATCAAATGGAAGGTGAGTAGAGGACTTATGCAAATAAACCAAGATGTTGCTGCTGTGTGCTTTCAAGCCGTTTCCGACTTACGGCAACACTAAGGCGAACCTTTCACAGTTTTCTTGGCAAATTTCTTCAGAGGAGCTTTGCTATGGCCATCCTCTGAGGCTGAGAGAGTGAGATGTGCCCAAGGTCACCCAGTGGGTTTCCACGGCTGAGCTGGGAATCAAACCCTGCTCTCCAGAGTCCAGTGTGCAAAACACAACACCACACCACGCACATTGGTCAAGCCACATTATCGAAAGAAACCACCCATGCAGACGGAGGTATGACAAAACAGACAGCAGATGCCATCCATGCTGGTGCCCAGGCTGTGACGCACCCTTTCTGCCCCACTGTGCTGGTTCTGGTGGAGCTGCAATCCCATCCTCCACACACACAGATGCACAGACATTCTGCACTGGGGGCATTGTTCCTCTGGAGAGGAGGAGGAGGAGGAGGAGGAGGAAGATTCAGCCTGGCACCCCACAGGGCCTTCCCTCCCCCGCTTTTGCTCTTTCCCAGAGGGAGGCTCCCAGCTTTATCCAATGATGCCTCTCTGAAGGATTAAGGCGAATTATTCCGTGGAGGGAGGCACAAGCTGCTGATGCTGATGCGAGCCAGTTGGCGGTGGCATTGGTGGCCGCACAGGCAGCCTAGGCATCTCCACAGCAACAGAGACACCACCCTTCCCTTTGCCCGTGGCCAATGGCAGGCCGACCCGCAGACCTATGGAAGGGAGACCATGTGGGTCAATGATGGACCTTCTCCAACCCAACCCCCTTGCCTGCTTTGCTCCTTGGAGAGGGAGAGGGAGGGAGGGAGGGAGGGAAGGAGAGAGAGAGAGAGAGAGAGAGAGAGAGAGGAATAGCACTGGCATGGTAGTGAGGGTGACAGTGGGAGGACAAACTGATCCTTCTGCTCTGCAGCCATATTTGCCAGGGATGCCAGGATTCATGGCACCCTTTTCCCTTGGGAGACGGCTTTCTCCACTGCCAGAAGCAATCAAGAGATTATAGGGATCAACAAGGCGAGCCTGTTGCAGACCAAAGGCTCTCTCAGAAGCCATGCAAGGATGCAAGGGCCAAGGACAGACTTTGCTGGAAACATTTGCAAGTCTGTTGCCCTTCCAAGCCACGTCCAAGGGGTCAAAAAGCAAAGGGAAAGGATCTTGCACCTTCCACTCCTTTCGGTGCACACTTGAATACCAATTGGGAGAATTTAAATCCTGAACATAGAACACGGAGTAGAATCACAGAGTTGGAAGAGATCCCAAGGGCCATCCAGACCAAACCCATTCCACAATGCAGGAAGACACCATCAAATCACTGCCTGTAATAGATGGCCATCCAGCTGCTGTTTAAAAACCTCCAAAGGAGGAGTCTCCATCACACTCTGATGGAATTTGTTCCACTGTCAAACAGCCCTTACTGTCAGGAAGTTCCTCCTAATGTTGAGGTGGAATCTCTTTTCCTGCAGCTTACATCCACTGCTACATGTCATATTATCTGGAGCAGCAGAAAACAAGCTTGCTCCCTCCTCCATATGACATCCCTTCTAATATTTAAAAAGGGCTATAATATCACCTCTTAACCATCTCTTTTCCAGGCTGAACATATCCAGC
Organism: Sceloporus undulatus; assembly: GCF_019175285.1. Classification (NCBI taxonomy): domain Eukaryota; kingdom Metazoa; phylum Chordata; class Lepidosauria; order Squamata; family Phrynosomatidae; genus Sceloporus; species Sceloporus undulatus. The sequence goes on along the minus strand of NC_056525.1, from coordinate 3,187,195 downwards.
GCTCTAAGTCTTTCCTCATAAGGCATGGTTTCCAGACCCTTTACTATTATGTTTGCCCTTCTCTGGACACGCTCCAGCTTGTCCAAATCCTTCTTAAATTGGGGTGTCCAGAAGTAGGCACAATATTCCAGGTGAGGCCTGACCAAAGCAGAATAGAGTGACACTATTACTTCCCTTGATCTAGACACTGATGCAGCCTACAATGCTACTATGGTTGCATGGAGCCATGTAGAGGCAGTGGAAGTTTTATTCTTTTTTAAAAAGCTCTATTCACTCAGAATTAACTGAAAAACCACCATAAGGGACACTGATTTTTGGATCCATCACTTGCCGTCATTTCTACATCCCTGATGATGGAATATTTACACAACATTTATACATTATTTATACAGAGTCATACAGAGGAATGTAAGGAAAAGAAATGTCCCAGTCCAGCAGGACTTACACTCTAAAACCAGACAGGGCCAAGGAGAGTCTTTCTGTCCTGAATCTTACTGTGTGCCTACAAGTCGTTTCCAACTTATCATGCGGTTTTCTTGGCAGAATTCGTTCAAAGGAGATTTGCCTTTGCATTCCTCTGAGGTTGAGAAAGTGTGATTTTTGTCCAAAGACACCCAGTGGGTTTCCATGGCCAAGTGGGGATTCAAGCCTTGGTCTCTCTGTTTCCTATTCCAACATTCAAACCACTACGTCATAATCTATTACCAATTAATTTAATTGAACCATGATGTCACTCACCCCAGTACCCCAGTTCATGAGAAGGTGAGCAAATGCATAAATCCAAAGGCCAATGGCATCTTCTTTCATTATTATTATTATTTCTGAAAAGGGAGATGCCACCTTGAAAAGGGGGTATTTCAGAACTACAGTAAAAAGTGGACAGCATGGATCATGTTCTCAGTGCACCAAACCCCAGAACTCCCAGAACTCTATGTGCTGTGTTAGCTGAAGGATTATGGGCTTTGTAATACAAAAGGTAACATTCCTCATGTTTTTGCTTCAGCCCAAGCCATAGAATCATAGAGTTGGAAGAGACACCAAGGGCCATTCAGTCCAACCCCATTCTGCCATGCAGGAACTCACAATCAAAGCATCTCTGACAGATGGCCATCCAGGCTCTGTTTAAAGACCTCCAGGGAGGGAGACTCCACCACTCTCCGAGGGAATGTCTTCCACTGTCAAACAAGCCTTACTTCCAGGAAGTTCCTCCTAATGTTGAGGAGGAATCTCTTTTCCTGTAGCTTGCACCCATTGTTCTGGGTCTTATTCTCTGGAGCAGCAGAAAACAAGCTTGCTCCCTCCTTATTATGACATCCCTTCAAATACTTAAAAAGGGCTATCATGTCACCCATTAACTGTCTCTTCTCCAGGCTAAACATCCCCAGTTCCCTCTTTCCTCTTAGGGCTTCATGGTTTCCAGGCCCTTCACCATTTTGGTGGCCCTCCTTTGTACACGCTCCAGTTTCTCAACATCCTTGTTGAATTGTGGTGCCCAGAACGGAGCACAATATTCCAGGTGGAGCCTGACCAAAGCAGAATAGAGTGACAATGTAAGCCAAATGGATCCATCTTGGATCTAGACCATCTGAAACCTGTATTTTTCCATATAACCTCCCAGGAGAGGTTTCTTTGATCTTGTTCCACCAGCAAGCAAATACCATTTTATTTTGATGGGATTTTGGGTTTTCACTGTCTATTGCAGAAGAGGCTTTTAATGCACGGTGGGGGGAGGCTTTGTTCTTAGCCCACTGCCATGTTTAAAACATTTCTAAATTTTCAAATTAATGTTTTTAACAGGACTATTTGGGTTTTTTAAAAAAATTATTTGTATTACACATTGAGTCTCCCGTATTTGGAATTCCAAAATTCAAATTATTCCAAATTCCAAAATTGTCCATACAAATGCCCGAGATACTTTCTAATGATTCAGAGTATACAAACTTTGTCACATGCACAAAAATTATTTAAAGTACTGCATATTAAAATTACCTTCAGGCTATGTATATGAAGTGTATACACAACATATATGAATTTCATGTTTAGAATTGGGTTCCATCTCCAAGATATCTCATTACATATATGCAAATATTCCAAAATCCAAAAAACCCTCAGAAATCCAAAACACTTCTGTTCCCAAGCATTTTGGATAAGGGAGACTGAACGTGTATAAACTGTTTTAGCTGTATTTTGTTTTAAACTATGTTACAATCTGGCGTAATGATTTGAGTATTGGACTGCAACACTGGAGACCAGGTTCAATTCCCAGCTTAGCCAGCAAATCCAATGGGTGACCTTGGGCAAGTCACATGCTCTCAAACTCAAGGAAAGGCAATGGCAAACCTCCTCTGAACAAATCTTGCCATGAAAGCCCCACAATAGTCTTGCCTTTGGGTTGCCATACATTGAAAACGCCTTGAAGACACCTAACCACAAGATCCTGCTATGGGCTCCATAAGCGGAGGAAGGCAGGATTGAAAGTAAACAGGTGATGCCAAAGTGGACAGGTGCTCCAGAATGTCCAGGCCACCTATTCTTCAGCCTTAGGGATCCACCTCCCCAAATCTGGCTAGGAAACCCACACGCCCCTCTCAGCAGCACTCATGCCCGACTTCTACCCTAACCCTAACCCTAACCCTAACTGAAACTGTCACACAACGAGAAAAAAAAACATGATCAGGTAACCCATGAACAAATGCAACAAAAACAAATCACAAACATTGGTGGCAGGTTCGAGAGTCCTGGGTTCAAAGAGCTATCCACTTGCTTACTGCAGCTGACCTAGCCCTTCATCTGTTCTGCCAAATGATGGAAATCATCTTGCTACACTTTCCGCGTTTTCTCCATTTCTGGTCAGGTGCAGGGTGTGATTAAACAAACCCAAATCCTCTCCATCACTTGCCAGGATGAGAAGATCAGAACGACTTATGAAGTGTGGCAGAGCAGGGCCACACTGGTGACTGCTGGTGACTTGCTTTTGCATTGATGAAGGCAGGGCAGCAGATGAGGTGTGTCCTGGGCAAAGATGGCAAAGGATGAGGGTTGGCAATCGAAGCCAGGCTCAGAACGAACAACACGAGTACTCCAGATATGCTGAGTAAGGAGCATCGCGAGGCAATCCAGCCACAAAAGTACACAACCACAATCCACAAGGGCAAAGGCACACCATTACTCCACATGTGACCAGAAGCTGGGTTGTACCACACTCAGGGGAAAGAACGCTTCCAAATTGCTGGCTGCAGGAGAATAGCACAGTCCTGAAGACAGACCACAGGCGTGTACAAATCTCAGTTTGGGAAGCAGAAGAGGAGCAGCACTGCTGTTGTTCACAGGATATGAACTCTCCGCAATGTATGCGCTTTCCTGCTTCATGTACCATCAACCTGTGAGATGTAGGTTGGTGGGTATGTATGCTAGGACCTAGCAGCCCCTTGACTGTGGAACTCTCTCCCACAGGAAGGCAGCCTAGCTCCACCTTGTTTAAGTTTCCAGTGGGCAGAATATTGTTCCTTTGCACAATATTTAGGCATTAAAACAGTGGTGGGGGGGGGGGCAGCCCTGGCTGTTTTGTCTGTGGTTTTAAAAGAATGTTTAAGGAATTGTTTTAGTATCTTTTTTAATGCTTGAAATGTTTTCAACCAATGAACTGAGAAGCAATAAATGAATAGATGAAATAAAAACCCCACGAATTTTGGTCCAAAAGACACTGCAGAAATAATCCACTTTGAGACTGCTTTATTTGTCCTGGCTCAGTGCTATGAAAACCTGGGATTTATAGTTGATTGTGACACCAGAGCTCTCTGACAGAGGAGGCTAAATGTCTTGCAAAACTACAGTTCCCAAAATTCCCTAGCATTCAGCCATGTCAGTAAAAAGCAGTCGCAAATTGGATTATTTCTACAGTGTGTTTTGGACCTTTGCCTTTCTATAAAGAAGGCATGAATATGTCCACCCAGGACCCTTTCTGGAAGCTGTCCCCCATTGCCTCTTGCATAGTCATGGGGGAGAGGAGTAATCCTGAGCACCAGATGCACCTGCACAGAGGTGAGGGGCTGGTTGGAAAGCTCTTCTTCTGTTCAAGCCAACAGGAGGCTTATGCCTGCGACAAAGACAAAGTCCAACCTGGCTTGACTGGGGGAGAGCTGTTGGCAGAGACATCCCTACTGCAGCCCTGCCCTGCCCATCCCAATGCTGATGGGTGTGTGTGTGTAGCAGGGGGGCAATGTGGAGGGAACACTGCACCTTGGCTCTTGGAATCCACTGCAGTGGTGGCACAGGGAGACCAGGGAGGACAACAGCTGCTTATTTTGCAAACTAATGGGGACAGGCTCACTGGCCAGAGAAGGCCCCCTTTCTGGTGGTGCGGCTTTGGCTGGTCACAGGCACCTGCACCTTGGCAGCATGAGTGATGGAGGGGATGTGGCCACCTCCCGCTGCTGCTACAGAATCCTGCTTGAATGGCAAGAAACAGAAAGGGCGGCAGGGAGAGGAAAGTCAAATCGTGCCTCACCCTGTCCCACTGCCAGCCAGGAGACAAAAACCTCCTTTGACTTCAAACAACAATGAGCTTATGCAAGCGCTGTGCTGGGAGTCTGTGGCCCACGGAAAAACCCCAGGCCCTCCCCACAGCAGCAGTCCCACCTATCACTAGCCAGGGATCTGAAGGGCTCCAGAAATAATCCACCAATCGCCACTCGTGAGTCTTTTTCATGATGGGGGAGAATGCTTGCCTCTGGGCGGCCCTGCAGAGGAGGAACGTGGGCTTGGTCCTGTGGGCTTGGTCTTGCCTGGGTAACCCTGGTGGGGTGGGTATGAGTCCCCCACTTTGCTTGCTGCTCAGCCTCCTCAGGAGCCACTCTGCCACCCCTGACAGGTCCTCCCTGCTTGAAGAAAAGAGAAACTGCAATGGTTTCTGCCAAAGGGACGTTAAATTGGCCTCCGGGTTCCCCGCATGGTGGAGGGCATTATCTGGCTTGGAGCATCCCCCAGTCCTCTCTCTTTCTGTAACAGCAGCCAGGCAAGATGCAAAGAGCCATAAATTATTCACTGGCTGAGGGATGAGAGCTGGGAGGGAGATAAGGGGGGAGTGGTGAAGGGACATTAGGCTCAGGACAGATTAGGGAGCAAAACCCAGCAGAGAAGCCACAGCAGAGAGGGACAGACAGCAGCTTGAACCAGATGCACAAAAGGGAGCGGATGGACACAGGGATGGATTCACACCTACATCCATGTTTGCACTGCGATCCTGGCCAATGCCTGCTCTGACCCACTAAGCTCCTGCCCCAGATTAAGAGAAGGAGCTCCACAAGCATGGCTGGGAACGCTAACCTTGCCTAGCTCTGCCCCACAACAGACACTGACACAGACCAGACAGACTTTTTTCTAGGTGCTTGAAAACCACAAGGGTCTTCTTGGGTTACCTTGTTACCTGGCAGACAAAACCTCGGCGCTTTCCCTGTATGGAGGTCCGCAGGCACCATGGAGACAGAAAGCTGGTAACTGTGCCTTTAGTGTGATGAAGCTGGGCTGGGCTTGGGGGAGTGCGGGAGGCAGAGAGGACAAAGTAGTACTGTTCCGGGGGCTGCCTGCTGGATGTGAAAGGTGTCTCCCTGTACCAGTGCCCCCCAGCCCTTCCATTCCTTTCCCTTGCCTGCACAGGAGTCCCTGTGCCCAAGTGTGCTGGGAACGCATGGGATGCAAGAGAGACAGTGGCCTTTCCCCATTTGCAAGTGATGGCCACGTTTCTATTAGAAGAAAACAGTGCTCTAAAGCAGAGACCCTCCCCTGTCCTGGTACTGTAGGTCTGCTACACAGCATGACATGGCCCAGGTTCCTCACCACGGGCATGCGGATGCATGCGCATGCAAACACATATACCATCCTGGGAAATCTTCGCTTAAGCTTCTCCTTTCTAAAACTAAGAGGGACAAAAACTCAACCTAGCTGGAAAGCTACATCTCTTGCTATGATATTTCCTTCTCCCTGATCTCTGAGGTGCAAGGATTAGTGGCGCTTCGTCAAGGCAGGAGTCTACCCATGGACGTGCCCCCTCTCATTACGGTCGGCCCTCTATATCCACAGATTCAAGCACCCATGGCTTGAAAATATTTTTTTTAAAAATACATAAATTCCAAAAATCAAACCTTGATGTTGCTATTTTATATGCCATTTCTCTACGCCATTGTATTTGCTTCTGTTATCCCTGAGGAGTCCTGGAACCAAACCATAGTGGATACCATGGGCCCACTGTACTTTCTACCTATAGGAACCTGCTGGGGCTTTCCTATCTTCAGGAGAGGCCCTTCTCTCAGTGGCACGGCCTTCCTATGTATATTTGGCAAGAACATGGGGAACAGGGCCTTCTCAGCAGCGGCTCCCAAGCACTGGACTGTAACTCCATCCCTAGGGAGGCTAGGCTGGCTCCCTCCTTGCTGTCCTTCTGAATCAGCCACTGAAAGCATTTCTGTTCTGATAAACTTTCAGGAATTGACAGCAGTGGGCTTTTAATGTTGAACTGTCTGATGATTTTTTAAATCTTTTTAAAATAGATTTTTAAAGGGTGAATGCTTAATTGTATTTTTAAAATAACACACACACATATTTCATAATTAGCTTACAGTTGTAAACCGCTCAGAGACTGCTTAGGTGGTATATAAATGAAGCTGCTATTGCTATTACTCCCGTTAATACCACACGATGCCTCCATTACTCTTTTACAAATGGGATAAGAACAGGAGAAGTGCGCAGGGGTGTGATAATCTCCCCCCCCCAATTGCGCTATTAACAGGATTTAATGCGATTTAATCACGGGAGAAGGACGTTTGCCTCCTCCATGTAATAATCTCCAATGATCTGTAAGTAAAAGCAGGCATGAGAGACATCCCATTTTGGTAACTGAGAACAGCCTCCTGCCCTAATATATGCAACATCCCCACACAGAACCAATAACAACATACAACACACACCTTTGGGGGTGTTCTATGCTCTATACTGCATCTTGCTGTAAGCCTAGGCTGGGCAAACATTCTTACTGGAAAACTATTAGTACCTGTATTTTAAACTAAAGGAAATGACACCAACCCAGTTCAGTGCTCTTGACACCCTTTCTCATTCTCAACGGTGACAAAAATTCATAATCCCCTATGCAATTTATTTCGCTCCCCTCGGTCAGCAGGCTCTCAAAGCAAATGAGCTTGATTTACATTATTTATGCTGAAGGCAGAACTTGGGTTCTTCTGGACCCCAGAATCTGGACACTGCGAGCCTGAATAATCAGAGTACTTCCTGTAATGTACAAAGAGTAACTTTCCCAATCCAATCAAGAGAAAAGGATTAAATGAGAAGCTGAGAGACTTTGTTAGCAAAAGAGGAACTGCAAGTTCTCTTTAAGAGAGCAGGAAGTGGCGGGAGAGGCCTTCAATCCCCTTCATGCTGCCCTAGGAGAAGACTAGACAGGCCTTTTCCTCTGCCTGGAAAAGACAGAACAGTCCGGCTTGCTGAGGAAAGACAGACCACAACCTCAGCAAGACCCTGGTCTGGGTTTCATGAATTCCAGTGGCTTCCTTTGCAACTTCCTTTGCTGAGGCACTAGGCTGCTTAGGGGATATATTTATTTCCAGCCCATTTCCCAACACACATTGCCTTCCTGTGTCACAAGGCAATGCAAAATAATGGTTCTGCCTTCCTGTCTCCTCTAGCAAGTTCCCTGATTAAACATCTGGCACCCTCATGTCTTGACTAGGGCACCATTCTCCTCTCTGGGCTTCTCCTGTCTCAGCTTAAGGCTGAGATGCCACATGTGAGCATAGCTGCATGTCCAGTTCTGTGCCCTGTCTTAAGGCTGAAATGCCACATGTGAACATAGCTGCATGTCCAGTTCTGTGTCCTCTCACTGCCCAACATCCATCAAGCCCTGGACGGGGGTCCTGCTGCTGTCCCTCACTGGTGAGGAAGGGAAGGGAATGAGGAGCATTTCAGAGCATGGAGAAGCAACCGGTGTCAGCTCAGCCAGAGAAATTAGAGTGCATTCTCAGTTGGAGTGCACCTATTTTTTTCTTCCTCCAGGAGCTCAGAGCATCCAATCTTAAAGGTCTCCTTGCTTCTCCTTCTCTCTGGTAAGAAGGAGCACCTGCAGTCCCTCCTGGACTTAATGCTGTTGCATGTAGGAGATTTTGGATACAGTGCAATGGCAAGAGAATCTCTGAGTCCTGTCCACAAAGGGACTGGTGCACACATAAGCCACTAACAAGCTATCAAAAATGCTGCCGCCAAAATCATTCAGACCATGCAACACTCCTCCTCAAATCCTCCTCTGCTAGCTCCTTCTCATCCAGGATCCAGCACAAACCCCTTGTCCTAGGAACTGGCAAATGTAATATCGGAGCCATTGGCAATCATATTTGAAAACTCCTGGAAAACAGGAGAA
>NC_056525.1:3125721-3173773 GCF_019175285.1 Sceloporus undulatus | reverse complement strand
ATATTCTAGGTGGGGCCTGACCAGAGCAGAATACAGTGGCACTATTACTTCTCTTGATCTAGACACTATACTTCTATTGATGCAGCCTAAAATAGCATTGGCCTTTTTAGCTGCCGCATCACACTGTTCACCCTTGAAAGAAGGTAAGAAAAGCCCTGGGTGACTAGGCTCAAAGTCCTTCTAATCCAGAGTCCTGTTTCTGAAAAGGCAAAAGGACCAGTTGAAGCAAAAGCCATTCTTCTTTGTCTGCCCCTCCCAACACATACATTACAACCAGTATTCAGAGGCATGCTGCTTCTATTGTAATTAGTTGCAGCACCAGAAAAAAGCCTGACATGACCAAAAGTCATTTTCAATTTGGATTTCTGGAGTTCTCTTGCAGTTGGGGTGGCAACTTTTAAAAGGAAAACCTGGACGGCTCCAAGAATAGTGATTCAGCTTCCTGTATGATGAGGGGCTGGAGAAGATGGCCCTCAACATCCCTTTTAACTCTTCAATCTGTGATCTCTGGGATATAAATCTCTGCAATTTTAGGAGGTGGGGGATACTGGGATGGCTAGAGAAAAAGCTCTGGCAGTATTTATTTTCTCTATTCCTGCTCTTAAGTGATGCATCCCACCAGTCAAAAAGCATTTTTCTTCCTCTAGCTGAGGACATGATTTGGGGTGCTTCCAGATGATGGGTTTTATTGTAGAACTGCTATGCCTCAAAAATGGATTTGTGTATGATGTTTTGTTTTTTTTACACCATTGCTTTCATCTTTGTTTCTTTCCACAGGAAATTTCTTAAGAAGGAAAAGATGGAATTGTTCCATCATTTAAATGATGCCACAAGGTGTCCTCTGTCTGGAAGAGCTCCAGATCAAAAGCTGTCAGCCGATTTCACTGGGTTGTACTGGATATGGAAAAGTTACAGCAATGAGGGCAAGAACTAGCAGGCCCTCACCATTTCCCCTTCTCCTTTTCCAGAAAAGCCACTCTGGGCAGTGGATACGGGGACATAGCCCCTCAAAAAGAAGTATCAATTAATTAATTTTATTCTCTGCTTCAGCTGGTAACAAAAAGTATAATGCACACAAATGGGAACTATGTGGCCCTCCAGATGAGGCTGGGCTGTCATTACCATCAGTCCTATCCTGCACAGCCAACAGTGAAGAATGCTGGGAGATGCAGCCCAAAAGCATTAGGAAGGCCACATCTGGCCCACTCCTGGACTAGAAGAAGTGGTTTTTAAAGCTCTAAACCACCAGTAAACCTATTCCAAGGACTGTGGTCATGGGTGGGTGCATGGGTGTTACAGAGGTCCTTGGCTCTGGGACTGAAGTCATTTGTTCCATTTGCAATGTGAGCTATCTTAGAAAACAAGAGGGCTTTCCCCACAGAGCTTGTTCCATGGGAAGCCATGGTGACCATTCCTTTTCTCAACATTATGCCTCTATTTTTTTTCTGCTGTTTGTTTCACTCTGTTTCAGATTTTATTTTGGCGTTGTTTTTGTTGTTGTTGTTTCACGTTTTAATCTTTCACATGGAAAATACCCAGAGAACTTCTCTTATTGGGCAATGCTGAAAATGTGTCAATAAATGATCTCCACCCAAATCACAGACAAGCATAATTAGATTCTTTATTCCTGGAACTATTCCAAGTAGAATGTCAGGTACTCCTAACATTGCCTCTACTAGCAAAGTAGTCCCTAAGCTTTGTTCAATGTTATTGTGTCACGATTCACAAACACAAACACATACACATACATCACTCGATCCATAAGATATATCTTGCCTTGAAAAGGATCTATCTATAGCCACCAGTCCTGATATTAAATGGTTCCTTGCATAGGGTAAAGTCCAGGCCAGGCAGCCCTGGTCTCTTCTGTAGGCTCACAGCATTATTCAAGGCCTGAATTCACGCTAGCCTTCCAAGATGCTACAGAGAGGCATCTTTCCCTTGGTCCAGGGCCAGTTCAACTGCAATGATACCCACGGACTGCACCATAGGCTCTGCAACATCTCAGCAGGGGGTGAGGGCACAAACTACCCAACAAAGGTAATGCAGGCGTTCTGGGGAGGCAAAAGGTCTTTGAGCAGCCCCTTCTCTCTCCCACCACAATTGCCACAGTGTCCCTGGGAAAGAGGGTGGAAGAGAGCGGCCCCTGACAGTACCCCACAGCATCAAGAACAGCAAAGCATTCTTCCAGGCATCTCCACCAGCCCCAGAATAGCTCCCCTGCAGATGCTATCAGAGAAGGCTGTTCTCCTGTGTTTACTTCACTGTAGTGCTCTTAGGCATTTGTATTGGTTTACTGTAAGATTCAAGTCCTACTTACTAGCCCTTAAACCTGCTTGCATTGCAGTCTGCAACCAAACACAGAATTATCAATAAAATCCAAAAGAACTTTTAATTTCTAAAATACTTAACTAACTTTTGAAAGATTTGCTGGCACCTAGTAGTTGACATAATTTATTTGGTTGCATTCACAACTCCATGAGTAAGATTTTTACAATCACAGAAACCTACAGTTGGAAGAGAACCCCAAGGGCCATCTAATCCAACCCCCTTCTGTCCTGCAGGAAGACACACTCAAAACACTCCGAGGAAGGAGTGTGTTCCACTGTCGAACATCTCTTACCTAATGTTCAGGTGGAAACTCTTTTCCTGTAGCTTGAATCCATTGCTCCATGTCCTATTCTCTGGAGCAGCAAAAAACAAACTTGCTCCATCCTCAATACATAAAATTTATATACTTAAACAGGGATATCATGTCCCCCTTTAATGTTCTCTTCCCCAGGCTAAACATGCCCAAGTTCTTAAACCAAAGCAGATGGAGAACTGAGGCTAGGAGAAAAAGAAATAACTTGTCAAGAATGTACAACGCAATACCCTATAAGAGATGGAATTGGAACTCAGATCTCTCAGAACCAAATGCAGTTGTCCAACCAACCACCCAAGCTAACAGGTTATGCAGGTGGCTCTTGGCTTCCAAACTTTCCTGGACACATGGGACTGAGTGGAGTGAATGCTGGCAAAAGGATTTTAAGAGGTGGGCATGTGCTGCTCAAGGACATGCACATCTTGGTTTTCCTCAGCTAAACATGAGTCAACAGTCTGAAACCAATGCAGTTCTAGGCTAGATCAACCAGAATATAGCATTCATATCTAGGGAAGTAATAGTCCTGCTCTCTTCTACTTTGGTCAGATCTCACCAAAAATCCTGTCTCCAGTTCTGGGCACCATGGTTCAAGAAGGATATTGAGAAGCTGGTATGTGTCCAGCTGGGTCTGGAAATCACATCCTATGAGAGAAAGCTTAGGGAGCTAGGTATGTTTAATTTGGAGAAAAGAAGATTGAAAGGTGGCATAACAGCCATCTTTAAATATATGAAGGGATGTCATAGGTAGCCTTCAGGATCCTTTTCTATTCTACAGTTCTATCCCACGGACCTGTCAATACCCACACCGTAATCCTTTTTGACAAAGGATTCAAGGAATTGCTATGAATAACACTGCTCCAGCCACAACAGGGATATGTCATCCCCTCTTCCCTTTCACTGCTCCTTACAGTCTTCTGCACACTTACTGTATATATTCATGTATAAGTCTAGAAATTTAGGTCACAAAATTGACCCCAAAAACCTGAGTCAGCTTATCCTAGGGTCAATGTAAGTACTGCATCTTAACTCTTATTTAAAAGAAAGAACTATCTCCTGGTGAAAGGCAAGAGTACAATCTATCCTGGAAGCACCAATCCCCTCTACTATCTCATCCATCCAGTCTTAAGGATAAGCACAAAGAGTTATGTCTGCTGGAATTTTGTAAGTCCTTTGACATCGTTTTGCCTTGCTTCATCCTTTAGATCCTTTGCTATATGCCCCTATGTTTTACCCTCGACTTATCCATGGGTCATATCAAAATCCATAATTTTGTCCCCAAAACTTGCAATCGACTTATACATAGGTCGACTTATAGTTTATATGGTATTTGTAAGTAAGCTCCATCCAGTTCAGACATGCCTAGAATTAGACTGGTGCTCCCTGGCCCTGTGGACAGCTGGATAGGGGATGCTTTGCTCCATTGCTCAGCATAAGCCACTGCAGGACCAGAAAGCCCCTACACACACACACACACACACACACACACACACACACACGCACGCACGCACGCTGCTGGCCTGGAACTGGAAAACAGGAGAGTGCATCAAATATATGGGAGGCCACCATATGTGTAGTAAGGTGGTTCACAAGTCACACAGATCAACTGACTGTTTGCAGCTCCTTATATTATTCATCCATGCACTCTATCAGTCACCAAGTAAGAGCTGTTCCCTGGATGACATGCAAAAGAAAAGCAAATTTTTCTTGGGAAGTTCTCCGAGGTGGAGAAGCCTTTTGGGCCCCGATTTTGCAAGGAGTCCTAGGAGGCTGAGAAGACTAAGGAGGGCCTCTCCCCTCCTCTTGCTGGGCAGTGTTGCTCGGAGGACAATGCGCCTTTCTTGCCTTCCCCGGAGGGAGGTGTGGGGTTTTGTTGCTGGGACGCAGCCCCTCCTTGTCTGGGAGCAGCACCAGCCAGCCCCTGGGTGCTCTGGCGGAGCAAGCATTTCCTCGCTGGCTCCTGCAGCTGCCTGCCTCGGTGCAGAGGCCTCTGGGGGACAATGAAGGATTCAGGCACTCCAGGAAACCAGAACAAGAGTCAATCCACTGGCTCTGCCCAAATGCCATGGAGACGAACTTTGACCCAAACTCGACTTCCACCCCCTTATTGACTCTCTAAGCTAACAAGTTTTGCAGAGTTAACCCAACACCTGCCTCTCCCAGCCCAATTGCCTCCAATGCATCCCACGCAGCTCCTTGTTTTTGACCTGCAAGGCAGAGTCCTTCAAGGCAGAGTTGATTTCTCCATCCTTCCAGGAGTCAGACCACCACCAAGATCTGTTGAACTTAGAGGAATGTCTTGACACAAGTCACAAGCCCCCTTTGCCCCTGACTGCGGCCAAGACAGGTGGGCTGTTGCAAAGACAGATGAAGTCTTCTCCTAACTTCCACCTATGTCTATACAAAGTTCAGAGTGGAAGGGACAAGACATGCCATGGAGGCTTCCAGATGTTTCGCTCTCAGCTGAGCAGCTGGACAATGTATCTGGGGAACAGGAGCCTTAAAGACTACGTTCTTAGCACTCATGACAACAAAGAGAAACATTATTTTGGTGAGGTGTGTCAGGAAGTGAATTTTTTCAATGCACATTTTTCAATCACAAGGCCTGTAAATGTCTCAAGATGAAAAAGAAAATGCAGGGGAAAGAGAGAGAATGAAGGAATCTAGTAGCACCTTGAAGTAGCTGGTTTATTTCAGCATGAGCTTTTGTAGATTTCAGCTTATTCGGTAATAAATCAGTCTTAAAGGTGACACTAATTTCTTTCTCCTCTCACACCCCACTTTGCTTTTGATGCTGTGACCGACCCAACATAGCCCATCTTTTTGAAAGCTACAACAGTCTCAATATGTCCTTTCTTATTAAGTCATCATTTAGTGGGAGAAAGTCTTCACTGGCAGAAAAATTCCAATCTGTACACACAAAAAAACAGCAACCTACACCCAGGTAGTTTGAGGCATGTGAAATTCCATAACTGATTCAATTTAGCTAGCATCCTACCGGATCTTTAATTCGATCCTGAATATTAGCTCATCAACTCATCCAGACATTTGGGGTCTTGCCTAACCCTCAAACAGCCTAAATACCCTAAAGGCACCAGATCCTGTCTGATCTTGACTGTTAAGCAAGGTTAGCCCTGGTCAGTACTTGAATTGGAGACTGTCAACGAATACCAAGTGCCATAGTCTATATATTTCAGAGGAGAGAACTGGTCACACTACCTCTGAGAATTCCTTGCCTAACAAAACCCCATTAAATTCATGAGGTAACCGTAAGTTGACAGCTGACTTGAAGGTGCATAGACACACATTAACCTTCAAGCACAAAGAAGCAGAAAGACAACCCATGTTGTGGCAGCTCATGGAGAATAATGTAGTTTAAGGGGGACCCGGAACCACTACTGTTCCATCCCTCTTGTCCTCTCGTTCTTTTCAGCCCCAAACTGGATTGAAGGATCCATGGATGGGATTCAGGGGGGTTGGTGAATCAGGCACACAAGCACAAAGAGTTCCCCCTACCCTTTCCTTTCTTTTCCTTTAAACATTGTGTCAAAATATATTTTTCAGGGAATTCCCAAAGGGATCCATAACCCAAACAAGGTGAAGGACCACTGACCCAGAAGTTATGTGTGCCGCATCAATGTCTATCCCAAGTGCATGTTTTTGATTCTACTTTGTCATCACCCCAAAAGTTGCTGTGGGGGTACATCTTGTGGGGAAGGGGATTCCCTAATTCTGATCCCTCTCTTCCAATGCCACTGTAGCCAAGTGATACTTTAGGAATGGGGGAAGGAAAGAGAATTCGCAGGAAGAAAACCTTCCCTCCTAAGCTGCAACCCTGATCCAAATCTTGCTATATTGCCCACACTGCCTCAAAAAGCAGATGGAAAGTTTTGGAACGACTATAACAAGTTGTGATGATGGGCCACCTCAGTGTGCCTTCTCCCATCTCCTTGTAACATCGCTGGCTGTTGTTATGAGTGATGCCACTGTCGGAGGGTAGCAGACATTCACAGGCTGAGATCCCACATGGGTGCATTGCTCTACAAGGGCAATTCTATGTCCTCTGCAACCCATCCAAAATGGGACTTAACTGCACGCAAGTCATTAACAGAATGCTGGCTGAACAGCGTCACCAGCCCCTTAAAAGACTTTCTAAAGCAACATTTTTCCACAGGTGCCTAAACTATAAGGAATTATAACAGCTATGATGAATTATATCATCTGTGGCTGCATCTGTACCCCAGAACTAATCCGGTTTGACCCCACTGTAACTGCCATGGTTCAGTGCTATGGATTGGCACCACAACCAACTACCATTCCCAGAATTCCATAGCACTGAACCATGGCAGTTAAAGTGGAGCCAAAGTAAACTATTTCAGCTGTACAGATGCATCCTATGGTTAATTATATCATCTGTGAGGAATTATATCAGTCTTCCTCAGATGGGTGTCCAGACTGTCAAATGGTGTCACTGCAACTTTCTTTTTCTTCCAAATTTTTGCTTGAAGGCAGTAATACCTGGACACCAGGTAAATGACTTGGAAGGTGGTCTTTGGAGGTGTTTAAATAGAGAGTGGGTGGTATGCATAGTTTTAATACATTTTAATATTTTTAATGTATAATTTTTTAAAAAAACTTTTTAAATGGTTGAATTGTTTTTAAATTTTATATTTTTAATGCTTTTGAATTGTTTTTTTAAATTTTGCTGTTTTAAAGTTGCTATTAGCTGCCTTGAGAAAAGGGAGAAAGGCAGGATATAAAGTAAATAAAACAACAACAACTGTAATATTCTATGCAAGTGCCATGTCTGAACAAACTCTGCAAATAAACTCTGTGAAAGGGATCTAGGAGTCCAAGTAGACCACAAGTTGAACATGAGTGAACAGTGTGATGCGGCAGCTAAAAAGGCCAATGCTATTTTAGGCTGCATCAATAGAAGTATAGTGTCTAGATCAAGAGAAGTAATAGTGCCACTATATTCTGCTTTGGTCAGGCCCCACCTAGAATATTGTGTCCAGTTCTGGGCACCACAATTCAGAAAGGACATTGAGAAACTGGAGCCATGTGTCCAAAGGAGGGCAACTAAAATGGTGAAGGGTCTGGAAGCCACGCCCTATGAGGAACGACTTAGGGAGCTGGGGATGTTTAGCCTGGAGAAGAGAAGGTTAAGAGGTGATATGATAGCCCTGTTTAAATATTTGAAGGGATGTCATATTGAAGAGGGAGCAAGCTTGTTTTCTGCTGCTCCAGAGAACAGGACCCGGAACAATGGATGCAAGCTGCAGGAAAAGAGATTCCACCTCAACATTAGGAGGAATATCCTGACAGTAAGGGCTGTTCAACAGTGGAATGCACTCCTTCCTCGGAGGGTGATAGAGTCTCCTTCCTTGGAGGTCTTTAAACAGAGGCTGGATGGCCATCTGTCAGGGATGCTTTGATTTGGATTTCCTGCATGGCAGAATGGGGTTGGACTGGATGGCCCTTGTGGTCTCTTCCAACTCTACGATTCTATGATTCTATGATTCTAAAAGCCTCACTGGAAAGCAGTCCAAAGCAGGCTGCTGGCCCCCCTGGCCTGTTCCTGCCGAGGCAGTTTGACAGAAGCTTTCCAAAGTCTGCAGGGGAGAAGGAGGTGTTTCTCCCACAAAGGTTCCTTAATCTGAGACAGTAGTGATTTAACCTGCTCACAAACAGCAAGAGTTTCTTGGAAGGGTGGCATGACCTGATGGTAAGAAAACATGTGCCTGGGTAGCATGAAGCCTTCCAACTGGGGTGGCGGAGTGGGAGGTGGATGGAAATAAACTTGTTTCCTAAAAGATTCCATGAACAGACAGGTCAGTAGCAGTACTTCGCCCAAGGCAAAGAAAAGCTATGTAAAAGTCACACTGCCTCATTTTAGGCAATTTTTAGTTTTGCAATTTAGGAAATGACCATACATAAACATAGACCTATTTGCACAAACACACACACACACCATACACATACATGGGGAGGGGGAGCTGTCCACACAGCAGTCAAAATTTCATAAAGCTCCTATGGCTAGATCAGGGGTAGGCAACCTTTTTGAGCCAGGGGCCGGGTTGCTGTCCCTCAGACAACTGGGGGGCCGAAGCCAAAAAATAAATAATTTTTAAAATTAAATAAATAAATAAACCGGGACAAATGTAGGACAACATTTTCAAATGGTGGACACTTTTTTTAAAAAAAGTGGAAGACATGTGAAAAAATTTGCTGATTTTTTAAAAAATGTTAATATAATTGCATGTTTCTGAGGCTTCTATAGACAATTGCCCCTGTGCGTGAGAGGCCAAAGGCCCCGGCGGCAATCGGCGGCAGGACCGGGCTGGGGCCAGTCCCAAGGCCTTGCAGGGCCGCATCCGGCCCGCGGGCCGCAGGTTGCCTACCCCTGGGCTAGATGAACCATATCTCAAAATCACATCTTCAAACACACACATGCACACAAGCAGAAGGATGAAGAAGCAGTTGTGTTGGTGATATAGACTGTACCACCTCAGGCTGCAAAAGTAGAAGAAATCATACTATTCTGCCAAATGTACTTTCAATGAAAAACTCTGCAACTAGAATGGAAGCTTATCAGGAAGCAGGCTTCATGGAACATCTGTCCTAGTGTACTAGTTTTCTGCTTGTGAAGACCTATCTCTTCACACCTGCAGAGTGGAGGGTGAATTTTAGAAATGCACCCTCTTCTTGTCAACCGAAGATGTCAATAGTTTTTTGTGGGTTTTTCCGGCTATGTGGCCATGTTCTAGAAGTTTATTCCTGACATTTAACCAGCATCTGGCTGGCATCTTCAAAGAAGATTTATCTGAAGACACCAGCCACAGATGCAGGTGAAATATCAGGAATAAACTTGTCTAGAGCATGGCTACATAGCCCCCAAAACCCACAAAAAACTATGGATGCCGGCCATGAAAGCCTTCGACTTCGTGTTGAAGATGTCAAGTTCAGCCGTGGCTGGGCTACCTGCATCTCTCAGGGCACTTAAAAGCTACCATTCATCTCTCCGCATAAATAAATGCAAACAAAAGTTGGAGGAAAACAGTGAGTCAATTGCCACCAGAGATGGAGTCAGGAAACAATGACACTGCAAGGATGGGGCTCATTACCTGCTGAGAGTTAGTCACAACCTGCCCATGACCAAAGGGGACTCGCCATGTCAGAGATGCAGAATTTGTACAGTGGGCCTTCCACATTAGCTGGGTTAGGGGCACACAACCCCCATGAAAGCGGGAAAACCACAAATAAAAAACAACTCTTTTTTTACCTGAAAGAACATCTTTCTTGGAATCTCTAGGTCTTCCAGTGCAACTCTGTGGTCAACATCTGGCAGAAGTTGACCATATCAAACTTTTATCATTTCCATCTAATGAGAAACTATGGGAAGTTTAAATTTCATAAGTGTGTAATTTGATGATATAGCATGTCAGTATTTTATGTTAGTATTATTGTTTGAACTAAAATTGTTTAGATTTCTCTAAATATGTTTTTCAATGTAAGTTTTATAAATGTAAAAATAAATTTTAAAAAGAGAGTGATTAAATAAAAAAGCGGGGGGAAAGAAAGGGAGATGGACAAAAGGAGATAATGAAGAGGAAGAAGAGAGAAGAAAAGAGAAAACAAGAAAACTCTACTAGAAAATATTGTATGTACAAGAAATCCATAAAGAAAAGAAGAGACAAGTTTGGAAAGTATTAGAAAGTATGAGGACTGAAAATTGACAAGAGTGTAAATATAACAAATGAATGAATGTCTGAAATAAAAAAAAGAGAGAGTGAAGAAGTTGAATATAGGATTGCACTGAAGGACCTACAAATGCCTAGAGAAGTGTTTTATATAGGAATCTCTAGGTCCTCCAGCATGACTTTATGGTCAACCTCTGGCAGAGCAGGGCTGGAGGACCTAGAGATTCCTAAAAATAAGGTATTAATAAATAGGATGTTAATAAAATCCATGGATAACCAGATCAGCAAAAGACAATGTCGCAAAAACAGAGGGCCCACTATATTTATTACCCAAGATTTGGGAGGATCTGTGCTCTCAGTGCCCAAAGTGCCACGAATTCTGCCTCAGGAGGTTGCACTTGATCCAAAGGGTGCAGGTGGCGTTCCCTACCTGTCCCTAAAGAAGGTACCCCTCAAAGGCCACTCACCATCTTCCTGGCTGTGGATGTTCTGTGGACTCCGCATGCCTTCCTCCTGGCTTGGGCTCAAACTGGAGTTCAGATGCTGGTCAGCTGACATCCATGTGGAGTCGCTCATATCAAAATCCTCGCTGCTCACCGATGTCTCATCCTAGAAGCAGGCAGAGAAGGGTTAAAAGTATGCAAGAAAGGGAGGGAGTGGGATGAGGAGGCCTCTCCCTTCCACCAGCCCTAGCCCACCCCTCTTCTCCCCCAAATCCTGACTCCAGACTTTCCCAAGGAAGCGCACTATTTCCTGCTGGGGCTTCCTGTTTGGAGTCGTGAAGATGAGGAATGGCACAGACCATCATTAAGGACAATTAACCAAGGCCAGCTTCCAGGGACAGATGGCTTTTGCCCTGCCTCATATTCACCCTCCCTCCCCTGCTCCTTCTTTGTGGCAGAGTGCCACCCACACTAGCCTGGCGTGGTGCATTATAGGCCATCGGTTCTGGTTTGCACTGCCCTGCTTAAACAGATCTGGCTAACCTTAGTCCCTAGAAGCAGGTAGCAGAGACAGTGTTAAAGCTTGGAAGGAAATGCAAGCTGCTATGGAAAGAGCCCAATGGAGAATCTGGACTCCTCCAGAGTCTCTAGCCTTTAGCCGCCACCCCCACCCTGCGTAGACAGTACTCAAGTCTAAGTCTTCTTATCTTATTTACCCTCATGGGAGGCAGGTTAAGAAAGTGTGACCTCCACAAGGACACCAGGGTGCTTCCCAGGTCAGCCAGGAAAGAATTTGACCCCAGGATCTCCCCTTGTCCCAAGCAGAGCTTTGGGCTGTTCCTCTTTCCAGACTGCAGCTGCAAGAAGCTCCCAGCCAATGTGACCAGTAGCCATGACAGCTGGGCGATATCTCATGCTGAAGCTCCCCAAAAGGAACTTAGAAAAGTTCTGGTGTGAATGCAGACTCTCGTCCAACCTTCCCTGACCTTGTGAAGTCAAAGGCTTTCATGGCTGGCATCCAGAGTTTCTTGTGGGTTCTTCAGGCTACGTAGCCATGTTCTAGAAGCATCTGTGAAAGGTTCCAGCCACAGATGCTGGTGAAACGCCAGGAATAAACTCTTCTAGAACATGGCCATGTAGCCCAAAAACCCACAAGAAACTTCCCTGACCTTGTTTCCTTGAGATACGTCAGACTACAACACTCATAATCCCCTTCAACCAGTACGGAAGGTGCACTTAAAAAATCAGCAACAGTATCTTGCCATATTTTAATGGAAGGAAAGGAAAAGGGGAGTCAAGATTCTCATCATCCAAGCTGAATTCCCCCATTCCAAGCAGTGCATTTCAGTGACTTTTGTTGCAATTTGATTCCTGTCTCTAGCATGAAGGCCAAATATAGAGACCTTTTTTTCCCAATTGTTTGACACAATGTTTGCTAGCTAAAGAAATAAATGGGAACATATCAGTGCTTCCAAGGAGAAAGATCTTGTGAGGTATGGAATCAGGTGGAGGAATGCAATCCCCACTAAACTTACCCTAGAGAATTAGGTCTGTGGGGCAGATTTGGAAGGAAGACTCTTCCAGGCCTAAAAGGCAGACAAGCCAAAGCCTCAGCAATGAGAATGGCAAGAGGCAATTACAGAAAAAGAGAGATGACCTTTGCCATTTCTACCCAACAGGTTACGGCTCTATATGTAGGCTGGTAATGGCTGAGCACTCAATGAGATATGCAGCACAGAATCACAGCATGTAATACCTTTCATATCAAAACGCAGTACACACACACACACATACACACACACACACACACACCTAATCTAACCATAAGCCCCAAAGCCTTGAAGATGGCCCTGGCATCCCAACACAGGCCTAACATAAACAGTGAACCTTAGAAGAAAAGTGGCTAAGGTAAAATCAGAAAATGCACATAAAATGACCTCATTAAAATGCCATTAAAATCCAATTCAACAAATTATTTTTACTGATAATAATACTCATATTTATTGCTGTTTCCAACTGCTCTAAGCACTTCCACATATATTATTGTAATAATCTTGCAACAACTCTGTTAAAAGAGGCGAGTATTAGTGCCCTGGTATTATGAGAGAGAAAAGGGCTGGAGAGAGTGGCTTGCATCAGGGAACTGAGTGCAAGTCAATGACAAAGAGAGAGTAGACTTCAGCTGGGGTCTCTTGAGATCATTTGCCCATTTCAAGAATCCATCCAAACAGAGACTAGTCCAGGAAAGCTTCTGCTGCCAGAAATGTTAGCCTAGACTCCAAGGTATTCTGGGACCTTGACTGTCTAACAAATGCTCTTTTCCACCAGATGTTTGCCTCCCCAGTAAATCTTGAGGTGTCAGAAGCTGGTGCTGGAGAAGACCTGGTGCTGCAG
Organism: Sceloporus undulatus; assembly: GCF_019175285.1. NCBI lineage: Eukaryota > Metazoa > Chordata > Lepidosauria > Squamata > Phrynosomatidae > Sceloporus > Sceloporus undulatus. Next base: position 3,160,592 of record NC_056525.1, on the reverse strand, counting down.
CCACCATCACCCATCTGACCATTATAGTCTGAAGGTGAAAAGCAGGCCACCTTTTACATGGGGTGTTACTTGCTTACTATAAGCCCAGTGACTGTTGCGAGAGAACTTATGAGAGGTTGGGATGCTGGTCCCAAGGACCTGCCTGTATATTTCCAAGGATGCCTGTCATTTACATTGTAGTGTTCCTGCAAACCCAGAATGACCATGACAAAAAACCCAAAACCCTTGGCCACCATAAACTCAGACACGCTCCAAGGCCCTCCGCTAACAGGATGAGGTTTCTTCTAGCAGATGGCCCTTTGGTTTGATCCTCCAAGGCCAGGGTTCCATTCTCAAGATGAAAGCACCTATTCTCATGTTGCCAAGCCCCAGATAGTAACACAGTCCAAGGAAGAAGAGAGATCACAGGACAAAGTTGGCCTGTGTGTGGCTATTGAAAAGTTTTCTGAAACTTGCAGGCCCTATGAGAAGCAGAAGGAGAACAACTTGAGATTTCCAAAAAATAGATGAAAAAATTGATGAACTGTTATGGTGCTAACCCAATGGGGATCCTCTCCTGAAATGAGCAAGAGTTGTACTCTTTCACACAAGCAGCTTATTCCTATGGGCTTGTGCAGCATGTATATTTGGGTAAAAAAAATACCCCCTCTTTCCCTGCACCACTACTTTCAGGTAACTTGGCCTGCATCCACTTTGCAGAAATAATCCAGGTTGGCACCACTCTAAGTGTCATGGCTCAATGCCATGAAATTCTGGGTTTTGTAGTTTGTTGAGGCACCAGACCTCAATGACAGAGAAGGCTAAATGTCTCACAATACTACAGTCTCCAGAATTCCACGGCACTGAGTCGTGGCAAAGTGGTGTCGAACTGGATTATTTCTGAAGTATAGATGCAGCCTAGCTTGCAGGTGTTCCTGCTGGTTTCTCAGCCCCACAATTTTTTCGTCCAAGGATCCTGGTTTCCTGGAAGGGGAACAAACACACCCTCTCAAAGGTCACAGCAAGCCTGGCTCGGCATCTCCGCTGCACTTCCTATGGCATTGATCGCATTCCAGTCTCCCACTCCCGTGGCTCAAGAGGACATTCTCATGTGTGCCCTCCCTCCTTCCCTGCCTCCTTCCCTCCCTCCTAACCTTCACTGTGCTTTAAGACACAGGCCTTGGATGGCTTCCAGAGCTGGAAAGGTCAGCCACGAGATTTCAAAATCATCAGTATCGCCATAAAGGCAGTTGTGAGAGAGGCCGGATGAATGGAAAAGCAGGGGACCCCTCCCTAAAAGGCCCCTGCGGCAAGGACTGGCAGAGCAAGACGCCATGCAAGCCCCCATTGCAAAGCATTTGGTTTAATGGGCTCTCTGTCTCCCTTTTTTCGCCTCTTGAAATGACAGACGGACAGACCACATCCCTAATGATGGGCTACAGCCACTGGGCAGATGAACAGAGAGTTTTCTGCTCTGCTGGGTCTCATCTTGAATTTGGAGCAACCTTACAAAAGGCAGCTCAAAACCGAGAAGAAGAAACACACACCCCAGTCCATCGAAGATTGCAAGATGTCTGGGTTGCAAGACCTAGGCACTCAGAGATGTCCAGGTGTTCAGGACTAGCAGGCAGCAATAAATCTATATTTATGGACCTATCCTGTTCTAAAAGCCAGTGGCTCCCTCAGTGTCTTATCTGTCATCAGGTCACAGAATCATAGAATTACTGAGTTGAAAGGGACTGCAAGGGCCACCTAGTCCAATTCCTCATTATACAGAATACACAACTCAAGCACTCCTGAAAGATGGCCATCCAACCTTTGTCAGCTTTGATTATGGTGACCCTCTGACTGAGAGACCTCCAAGAGCCCAGACATCCACAGCCCTGCTCAGGTCTTGCAAAATGAGGGTGGCTGTGGTTTTCTTGAGCTGATCCAGATGTAATGTGGTCCTTAGCTTTTCTCAGCACAAGGAAAATGCTGGTTTTCAGGTAGAGTGGTTTGAGTGTTGGACTTACAGGCAATGGCAAACCTCCTGTGAATAAATCTTCCCAAGGAAGCCCTTCATCTTTGGGCCAGTACAGTGTAGTGGACAGAGTGTTGGATCAGTACTCCAGAAGACCAGGGTTCAAATCCCTCATTTGACCACAGAAGCCCAGTGGGTGAGCCAAGGTAAGTCACCCTCTTTCAGCATCAGAGGAAGACAACAATAAATCTGCTCTGAATATATCTTGCCAACAAATTTCTAGGATAGGGTCTCCATAAGTTAGAATTGTCTGAAAGGCACGTAACAATGATACATAACATGGTGTAGTGGTTTGAGAGTTGGGCTAGGACCCAGGAGATCAGAGTTCAATTCCTGTTTAGCCAGGGAAACCTACTGGGTGATCTTGGTCGAGGTCTAATCTGCACTGCACAAATGATGCAGCTTTAACTACCATGGCTGGGATGTGCAGTTTTGTGAGATATTTAGCCTTCTCTGTCAGAGAGCTCTGGTGCCACAAACTACAAAACCCAGGATTTCATAACATTCGGTCATGGCCATCAAAGTAACATCAAACTGCATTATGTCTGCAGTGCAGATAAGTCCTCAGAGGAAGACAATGGCTAGCCTCCTCTCAATAAACCTTGCCAAGAAGCCCCTAGCATAGGGTCACTATAAGTTAGAGTTGTCTTGAAGGCACACAAGAACAAACAACAATGAAGAATGATTCCTCCACTGACAAAACATTTTTAAAGCCCCTTAGCAGTCGTTGTGTGCCTTCAAGTCACTTCTAACTTATGCCAACCCCATCATGGGGTATTCTTGGCAATATGTACTTTATATGTATTAGCCTACTAGCCTCACCACCTTTCCCTTCTCCTTTTATGTCATGTGTTTTTAGATTGTAAGCCTGAGGGCAGGGAACCGTCTAATTAAAAAGATTGTATGTACAGCGCTGTGTAAATTTACAGCGCTTTATAAATAAAGGTTAATAATAATAATAATAATAATAATAATAAGAAGAAGAAGAAGAAGAAGAAGAAGAAGAAGAAGATCTGTTCAGAGGAGGTTTGCCATTGCCTTCCCTTGAGGCTGAGAGACTGTGATTTGCCCAAAGTTCCACAATGGGTTTCATCACGGAGTGAGAATCAAACCCTGGTCTCCAGAGTTGTAGTTCAACACTCAAACAACTATGCCACACTGACTGGTTTTTAAAAAATGGAAGGCACCAACCTTGGAAAACTGATCCCTCTTCTCATGAGCCCAGTCATTAAGTCTTCTATGTATTAGCTAAATAAATAGTTCTTTTCACCTGCTTTCCAGCTGCTACCTAGATCTCTGCCAGCAGTGAAACAAACAAATGAAAAAGCTGCCTTTTGGAAGGCAGTTTATTTTCTCCCTGCTCACGACCTTACAAACCTGCAACGTATCCTGCCTCATTCATCATCCATTCCAAGCCAAGGAGGCGGAATGAGTTCGAGTCTTTCCCCACCCATAAAGAAAATTACACACACACCCCACCCAACCCAAACATTTGAGTTGGCCCCTTCTGCGCCTTCTGGCCTACTGCTTTGGGGCAACAGGAATGTTATTCTAGAGAGAAAAACACATCACGGGCCAGTTTCTCATTTCCCATTCCCTTTCAGACAAGTCCTTCATGTCCATCCTGAAACAAGCCACAAACAATGACAGTCTGCTTATGCCTCTCTTCCTCAAACAGGAACCTCTGCCTTGGACAGCTACCCTAATCGCACCCCTATCCCATATATTTTTTCTCCCCCCAATTCGGGATGAGCATCTTCAGAATGGGCCCAAACCCTGGCTCTTCCTCTTCCGTTCCTCCTGGTTGCAAAGCTATCTGCTCACACAGGGCAGGAAGGGCCCGCTTCATCCTGCTTCCCCCCATTGCAGCCCAAAAGGACAACGAAATGTGCCTTGCAGGGAGTTTCCTGAAATTTATGACTTCTGCATAGCTTCAAGAAGATTGCCTGGCTTACGAAAACGGGATGCAGGACACCAGAGACATACAGGAGATCCTCCAGACTCAAAAGTTGCAAAAGGGCAGGGGCTTCTACAACTAGCAAACCACAAAAGATGGGGGCAAGAGCTTGCAAAGCGGAGACATTCATAGGCAAGTAGAAGTCTCTCAGCCCTCAAACCCACTAACCGGAAAAAGTGGAATAAATGTTGAGTTATTCATTACAATACTTATGTTGTTGTTGTGTGCCTTCAAGTCCTTTCCAACTTGTGGCGACCCTAAGGCGAACCTGTCATGGGGTTTTCTTGGCAAGTTTCTTCAGAGGGCATTTTGCCATTGCCTTCCTTTGAGGCTGAGAGAGTGTGACTTGCCCAAGGTTACTGAGTGGCTTACATGGCCGTGCTGGGATTCAAACCCTGGTCTCCCAGGGTCCAACACTCAAACCACTATGCCATGCTGGCTCTTTATATTTATATTTATTTCCCACCCTATAGTCAAGAATCTCGTGGCAGCAAATGACAGCATCAGTTTGAACAGTAAAGCCCTCTGAAACAATAATATCAAAACATGCAAGAGTTATCATTTGCCAGTTTGAAAGTGGTTAAAACAACTACACAGAACTCCCAAGAAAACAGAAAGAAGCCCATAACTAGCACTGGCTTCATCAATTCCCAGTTTCTTGAGAATCTATGCTTCATCTTTTTTTTTTTAAAATGTATGTTTCTAGCTTCTACATAGAATCATAGAATCATAGAGTTGGAAGAGACCACAAGGGCCATCCAGTCCAACCCCATTCTGCCATGCAGGAAATCCAGATCAAAGCATCCCCGAAAGATGGGCATCCAGCCTCCGTTTGAAGACCTCCAAGGAGGGAGACTCCACTGCACTCCTAGGAAGTGTGTTCCGCTGTTGAACAGCCCTTACTGTCAGGAAATTCCTCCTAATGTTGAGCTGGAATCTCTTTTCCTGCAGCTTGCATCCATTGCTCCATTGGGTCCTAGTCTCTGGAGCAGCAGAAAACAAGCTTGCTCCCTCCTCAATATGACATCCCTTCAAATATTTAAACAGGGCTATCATATCACCTCTTAACCTTCTCTTCTCCAGGCTAAACATCCCCAGCTTCCTAAGTCGTTCCTCATAGGGCAAGGTTTCCAGACCCTTCACCATTTTAGTCGCCCTCCTTTGGACACGCTCCAGTTTCTCAATGTCCTTTTTGAATTGTGGTGCCCAGAACTGGACACAATATTCCAGGTGGGGCCTGACCAGAGCAGAATACAGTGGCACTATTACTTCCCTTGATCTAGACACTATACTTCTATTGATGCAGCCTAAAATTGCATTGGCCTTTTTAGCTGCTGCATCGCACTGTTGACTCATGTTCAACTTGTGGTCTATTTGGACTTCTAGATCCCTTTCACATGTTGTCTCCTTAAGCCAGGTGTCCCCCATAATCCTATATCTGTGTATTTCATTTTTTCGCCCTAAGTGCAGTACCTTACATTTCTCCCTGTTGAAGTTCATTCTGTTAGCTGTGGCCCAGCTTTCTAGTCTATTCAGGTCATTTTGAATTTTGATCCTGTCCTCTGGAGAATTAGCTATTCCTCCTAATTTGGTGTCATCTGCAAATTTGATAAGTATGCTCCCAATTCTGTCATCCAGGTCATTGATAAAGATGTTGAATAGCACTGGGCCTAGGACAGAGCCCCACTGGACACCCCACTGGTCACTTCTCTCCAGGATGAAAAGGTGCCATTGTTGAGCACCCTTTGGGTTCGCCCAGTCAACCAGTTACAAATCCATGTAATAGTTACCTTGTCTAGTCCACATTTTACAAGCTTGTTTGCAAGAATATCATGGGAAACCTTGTCAAAGGCCTTACTGAAATCAAGATATACTATATCCACAGCATTCCCTTCATCTACTAAGCTGGTAATTTTATCAAAGAAAGAGATCAGATTTGTCTGGCATGACTTGTTTCTCTGAAACCCATGTTGAATTTTTGTGATTATGGCATTGCCTTCTAGATGTTCACAGATTCTCTGTTTAATGATCTGCTCGAAGGTTATATCTGAAGTGTTTCTAGCAGAGGTAAGAAAAGTGACTTTTTGGAATACAATGCCCAGAATCCCCCAGCATTGGAGTGCAACTGCCAAAATCCCCTGTCTACCGGTAGATAGGGGATTTTGGCAGTTGCACTCCAAAAATATATTTTTCCCAAAAGACTGGAACGGGGGACCTATACAAGATTTCTGATGCAAAAGGCAGGAGCATCAACATCCCGTTGGCTCCTTGCTCCTCACAAAGAATTTCAAAAACAATTTCAATTAGCCACGATTTTAAATTAGACAAACAGCGGTGGGGGGGATACAAATATGTTCAATATACACAAGTTTACACTGGCTGCAGGAATCCACATTTCTAGGTTACAGTTGTGTACCTTAAAGTCATTTTTGACCTGCAGCAACTCTATCTTTGAGTTTTCTTGGCAAAATTTGTTTAAAGGGGGGTTGGCTTATCTTTGCTTTCTTTGCCCTCAAAGGAGAGAGTGTGACTTGCCCAAGGCTACCCAGTGGGTTTCCATATCCAGGTGGCATTCAAACCCAGGTCCCCAGCATCCTAGTCCAATTATAATTATAATTTGTTATATTTATTTGCATCCAGCTCTTTTCCCAGAACTGGGACCCAGAGCGGCTCACAATATTAAAAGAACAGCCCCGTACTCTAACCACTAGGCCACACTGGCTCTCTTACATTTCTTGATGTGAATATGAAAATAAAATAAAAATTCACCTGGAATACCCGTTATAAATAATGACCCTCCTCATGAGGACCCACACTCTGGGTACAAACGGTTGGAAGTACAGCAGAGGATTAACTCATGCTGGAAAGGTGACAGATATCCAGAATAAAGCAGCAGAATCCTTTATGATCATTATATACTACGTAGCACAGAATCCTTTATGACCATTGTGTACTATGTGACACTGTAATTACGGTACTATGTATGGGATTTCGGCCAGACCCCTTCCCAAGCCCCACTTACCAGTAAGCAGCTATTGGGATCGACAAGGGTCTGTTCCCCTTTTGATCAAAAAGTGGCTTTCTGATGTTCCCACGCTACGCGCCAGAAGAAAAAGGACACCTGCTGCAAATCTCCCCTGTATTGGCGATCTCTCCTGTTAAGTGGGGTTTGGGGAACTTTCGTGGTCTCTACCTAGCCCTAAGCCAGGGACTGTCAAGACGTAGCCGTTACGAATGCATAACTGTAAGCTGCCCATTTGTAACTGCCCCACAGGATTCTAGTCCAGAACTTCCGGGCAGCACCAACGGCCTTTCCAGTTGACCCTTTGTACCCACAGATCCTGCATCTACCAATTCAACTGTCCATTGCTTTAAAATATTCCCAATAAATCAATGCCAAACCTTGACTTTGCCACATTATATAAGAGAAACTCTTTTTACTACACCATGATATATTATGTGACTTGAGCATCCATGGATTTACATACTTATGGGGGCAGGGGGAGAGGAGATCCTGAAACCAAACTTGAGCAGATACCAACGGCCAACTGCACTAGTCTAAGCAGAAGGAAGAGGTAGTAATCCATTTCCTGTGCCCACAGGTAGCAACCTGGCGCATTTTGCCCAGTGGAATCAATGGGGGGATGCAGTGGGTGTAGACCGTACCAGGTGACACTCCAGAGGGGGTGTCACCCAATGCGGTGCTACACCCAGCGTGGCTGCTGGGCAAACAAGAAAGGGCATCATGTCTCTTTCTCACTTGCCCAACAACCATGGCAGTCCTTTCCATTTTGGCTTTGGCATGGCTGCAGACACCCCAGAGCCCAAACAGACCTTTGGTGGAGTGGCACTGCCCCCCCCCCCCACGGCAGTGGCTTTTGGGGGGTGGTTAGTATCTTGTGTTTGGGCTTTGGTGTGGTTGCAGCCATGCCAGATACCAGACTTCTAGGGGCCGAAACAGCCTGTCCCCTGGCACCAGGTGACACTAGCCCTCGGTATGCCACTGATTTTGCCAACCCTTCTCAAGGACAGAACCTTTGCTGTCATTGGGAAATTGAAGGCTTTCAGGGCTGGAATCTTTATTTTTTGTGGGTTTTTTGGGCTATGTGCCCATATTCTGAAAGAGTTTATTCTTGAAGCTTTGCCAGCATCTGTAGCTTGCATCTTCAGAGAAATGGCAGCCACAGATGCTGGCGAAACGTCAGGAATAAACTCTTCCAGAATATGGCCACATAACCTGAAAAACCCACAAAAAACTTTGCTGTTGTTGTTAACTGCCTTCGAGTGAATCCCAACTCATGGCGACCCATCTCCAAGACTTCCTATCTGGTACTGCTTTGCTTAGGTTGCAGATTCATACCCGTGACCTACTATGACCATTTAATTGATTCACATCACCAAGGTATTTAGGCTCCCTCGGGATGTGTCATGTCTGTAGTCAAAGAAGTGAGATCAAACCAGACTAGATGGTGGCAGGGTCATATTTTTGGAATCCAAGAACTGACCGAATTCCTATAAAGTCAGAGAGGGAGCTACATGAAATGCTGCAGCTGCAGAAGGCGAAAGAAGGGTGCCAAATTTCTATCCCACCTATTTAGGGTTGCTGCTCTCCTCTTGCCCCAGCCACCTGGCTCCTGCTGTTCTTCTCCTAGTAAACCAACAAGGTGACAACCTCCATCCCAAGAAAAAATGAAAAAGCGGCAGAAATGTGACTTTGGAAAAAAGGCTGCAGGAAGAGAGCCTTCAGCCCCTATCACCACACCCATGTCATGCTTCCAAACTCACTTCTCCATTTCCTCACGCTTGATGCGAGTTCAGCACCATGTTTATTCCAACACATAGGCTGTGTTGCTGTGATGTGCAAGCATTGGAAGCTGAGCCAGAGACAATGCATCTCAAGGCTGCCTCCAGCCCAGTGCTAACCATACTGGTCTTCCTGGAAGAGGAAAGAGAAGGAGCCAAGCAGCAGCTCCTGCCATGGGCATTTCTGCACAGGTGTTCCAACTGCCCACCATCAACCAGAATCGAAGCATTAATGCTTCAGCATCCCAGTACCTGAACAGCACTCAGCCTTTCTACAGCACTTTCATTTTTTCAAAGCACTTCACATGCATTGTCTTGCTTCCTTTCTTAGAGCAACTCGGTGAAGTAGTCAGTTACTAGTCTCAGAGCAGGTTGCTTCAGGCTACTTAGTGAGTTTGTGGCTAATATAAATTCTAGGATCATTTCCATATTTAGACTTCTAGCCCTTAGAAGAAGGCAATACAGGCTGAGTCTCCCTTATCTGGAATTCCAAAATTCAAAATACTCCAAACCCCAAAATAGCATGGGTGGCTGAGATAGTCACATATTTGCTTTCAGATGGTTCAGTGTACACAAACACAAAATTAAAATATTACATATAAAATTACCTTCAGGCTATGTGTATATGGTATATACAAAACATAAATGGATTTCATATTCAGACTTCGGTCCTATCTCCAAGATAGCTCAAATATTCCAAAATCCAAATCACTTCTGGTCCTAAGCATTTTGGATAAGGGAGACTCAACCTGTAATTAAGATTCCATAAGGTATATATATAAGGCAGTATACATTCTTCCAATCCAGTTGCCCAATCTGTGGTGATCCACTTATTACTTATTTATTACTTACTATTATTAATTATTAATATTAATAATATTACTTATTACTTGTTTCTATGTATAAATACTCTAAATAAATAAATAACATAAATATTCTGTAGCTCATTTTTCTCCCAATACAGTATAATGTCTGTGTATGTGCCTTCAAGTCACCAGTAGACTTATGGTGGCCCCATTAATTTCATAGGCTTTTCTTTGTCAAGGAATGCTCAGAGGTGGTTTGCCAATGCCTTCCTCTGAAATATAGCACCTGAAGATAAAAGCCTGAAAGAGACTTCTCAACGGACCACCTTCAATCTCCACAACATCACAAAGTCCCATCAAAGAGGGAAAGGTGGATTCATTAGAGACAGCCCTAGGTGATCACAGACCCATCATGAAGGTAGTGTGTTCACTCCACACTAGCCTGCTTACCACCTGTATCTGTCAAACAGAGAGAGACTACCCTGAGGTCAAGTTATGCAGAATGAGGAGCCCAGGATCCACACAGGCTACAGATATTCATGCATTTTCCAAATAAAGTTTGAGTCTGGACAGGTTCCAAAATTCTAGACTCTAATGTAAAGACATGTTCAAATTCTGTGGGCGAAAAAATTGCTACAAATACAGATGAACTTTATCCACAGGGACCAGAAAATTCCTCTCATAGGCCTACACAATCTGCAAAGCTATGTACTTCGTACTCTGACCAACCTGGCTCCTAAAGAAATCAGAGAAACAATGCTTTATCTCAGGGATGTAAACTTGCACAACTAGTCCTTGTCTAACCTGACCAAAAAGGTGATTCCCAAGATCACTTCCTAACATCTGCCTAAATACTGTACTGTATTTCCTATATGGTTTGAACACTAGACTACTACGGCTTTGGAGACCAGGGTTCAAATCTCTGCTTAGTCATGGAAACCCACCAGGTGACCCTGTGCAAGTCACACACTCTCAGACTCAGAAGAAGGCAAAGGCCTTCTGGAAAAATCTTGCCATACGGTTGCCAAAAGTCAGAAAGGACTTGAAGGCACACAACCATCATAGAATAATAGAGTTGGAGGAGACTGCAAGGGCCATCCAGTCCAACCTCCTGCCATGCAGGAAATCACAATCAAAGCATCCCCGACAGATGGCCATCCAGCCTCCGTTTGAAGACCTCTAAGGAAGGAGACTCCACTACACTCCGACGGAGTTTGTTCCACTGTCAAACAGACCTTACTGTCAGGAAGTTCCTCCTAATGTTGAGGCGGAATCTCTTTTCCTGGAGCTTGCATCCATTGCTCCATTGGGTCCTAGTCTCTGGAGCAGCTGAAAACAAGCTTCCTCCCTCCTCAATATGACATGCTTTCAAATGTTTAAACAGGGCTATCATATCACCTCTTAACCTTCTTTTCTCCAGGCTAAACATCCTCAGCTCTCTAAGTTGTTCCTCATAGGGCATGGCTTCCAGACCCTTCACCATTTTAGTCGTCCTCCTTTGGATATGCTCCAGTTTCTCCACATCCTTTTTAAATTGTAGTGCCCAGAACTGGACACAATATTCCAGGAGGGGCTTGACCAAAGCAGAATACAGTGGCACTATTACTTCTCTTGGTCTAGACACTATACTTTTATTGATGTAGCCTAAAATTTCATTGGCCTTTTTAGCTGCCACATCGTACGTTTGTCTCATGTTCAACTTGTGGTCTACTTGGACTCCTAGATCCCTTTCCCATATAGTTTCATTCAGCCAGGTGTCGTCCATGGTATATCTGTGCATTTCATTTTTCCGCCCTAAGTGTGGAATTTAAAGCAAACAGTTCTTGCTTTCTTCACAGTAAGAAAAGGGACAACCAATACTTATCTACAATTGCCTATCCAGGTAGCTGGATGATTTTTATCAAATTCATTCATGGCTTTTTCTGCATACCCCCAACTCCATTCTCTGGCTAAAGTGGTCTTCAGCCATATTAATGAACCTACCGAACAGGTATTATCAACTCACCTCAGAGGTTGAGCATTGACAACTGGGTAGCTGGAGCATCCCACAAAAGGCTTTAAAGAAGGATCAGACAAGTTCAGGGAGGATTAGGCTGCCAAGGACTAATACCCATGACAGGTACACACTACTTCATGTTCACAGCAGGCACACCTTGGCATGCCGGTCACTGGGGAAAAGACTGAAGGGTTACTGCCTTCTAAAAGCATAACCACAAAGGCCCTGCCAGGCCCGCATCCTGGTTCCCACAGCAACAACCAGATGCCCCAAAGAATCCCACAGCAGGCCATGAGGGCAAAAGGCCTTTCGTGAAGTTGCTGGCCAGGAAGGAGGTCCATTCAGCCCTCATGATTTGTCAGCACCGAAAGCCTCACATTTCATGAATAGGTGTAATCCTCATTTAAAATGCTTAGGTTCCTAGCAAAATTCAGCAAGAGCATGCCTGCCTTGTATGCCTTTTGGACTCGACTCTCCCATGAGCCAGTTTCCTTGGGTTCAAACATTTAGGAGACAAGGAGAAAAACTTCTCAATATTTTCTGAATCCCCTGGGCACAATTTGTGATAGCGCAATCAAGGGTCCCAACCCTTACTTTGTTGTTGTTGTTGTTGTTGTTGTTGTTGTGTGCCTTCAAGACATTTCCAAATTATGGGGACCCTAAAGTGAACCTATCATGGAGTTTTACGGAGCTGAGAGTGTGTGACTCAACCAAAGTTATGCAATGGGTTTGCAAGGCTGAATGGGGACTTGAATCCTGGTCTCCAGAGTCCAATCCTCAAACCATTACACCACGCTGGCTCTTCTTTTTTGTAAACTAAAACAAAACAAAAACAAAAAACAATACTGCATTTTCCTCTGGACACAAGGCTTCATATACCCTATTTTCTGACTCAACATTTCTGAATGGGCAACACACTGACATGTTTACGCATTCACCCAATTAATTACTTTGCTGCAACTGAAGAACATGAAGCAGGTAAAACCCGAAAGAATACAAGAGGCATTCAATGCCTGCTAAAATGCATGCAACCTTGGCTAAACCTGCCCCATATTTTGCTTTCACCAAACCACTGACAGCCAACTCAAGCGGCAAAGAAAGGCATTTAAAGCTCCCCGAAAATGCTGCCCAGGAATGAGCTCAGAAACCAGTGACCAAACTCATCCCCCTCTCTCTGTGGGCTTCTTTGTTGTTTCCGCGAGCTGCCTGTTACTGCCAGCTGAGCTCCCTGCCTTTGCCAACAGCCTCACCAAGAACCCCTGCCAAGAGAAGGTCTGCTGGGAAGCCCACCTTTCTGTGCCAGCCTAGCCATGCCTTCTTTGTGCCACTGGCATTCTGGCAGCTGACAGGGCCCATCTCTGAGCGATGTTTGCAATGGCAGAGCTGGTCAGCAACTTCTCACACTTCTCATGCCTCCGAGTGCTAAAGCGGAAGCACAAGAGGAAGAGCACTGCAGGACTCCTCTCCCCCATTGCCCAGCCCCCCAGTTTGTCATTCTGCTCCCACCATTTGCACAAAGTGGCCTGTGAGGGATTTGCAATTTCAGCTCCCTGTGTAGAATAAGCCAGAAGATCCACACTAAGACCAAAATAAAAGGTACACGCATATAGACCACCAAGGCTGGAAGTGCATCTTTTGTGTCTACTGGTGTCCCTTCAAATCCTTACCCCAGATGTGGAGAAGCACAGCTTTATCTTGCTTACAGTCAGAAATACATACCACTTTTTCTGCACTCAGGCAGAAGAAAACAGAATCACAGAATCATAGAGTTGGAAGAGACCCCAAGGGCCATCCAGTCCAATCCCCTGCCATGCAGGAACTCACAATTAAAGCACTCCATGAGACAGATGGCCTACATTTAAAAACCTCCAAAGAAGGAGACTCCACCACTCTCCAAGGCAGCAATGTATTCCACTGTTGAACAGCTGTGATCATCAGGAGGTTCTTCCTGATGGAATCTTTTTTTCTGTAGTTTGAATCTATTGCTCCATGTCCTATTCTCTGAAGCAGCAGAAAACAAGCTTACTCCATCTTCAATATGACATCCCTTCAAATATTTAAACAAGGCTATCATATGACCTCTTAACTCTCTCTTCTCCAGTCTAAACATACCCAGCTCTCTAAGTCTCTCCTCATAGGACATGGTTTCTAGACCCTTCACCATTTTCGTTGCCCTCCTTCAGACACGCTCCAGTTTCTCAACATCCTTCTTGAATTGTGGTACCCAGAACTGGATACAGGATTATTCCAGGTGAGGCCTGACCAAAGCAGAATAGAGTGGCACTATTACGTCCTTTGATCTAAACACTATACTTCTACTGATGAAGCCTAGAATCCCATTGGCTTTTTTAGCTGCCACATCATGCTGTTAGCTCATGTTCAACTTGTGGCCTGCTAGCACTCCTAGATCCCTTTCACATGTACATAGTATATAAAACACATAAAAACAAAGAATGTTGCAAACATTGAAGAAACACCCCATGGATCCCCAGAAAGGACACCTCTTATCACACCCTCCTTGACAGATGCAGGACAAGTGTCCCCTCGATATGCCATGGCCTCTCTTGGCCGCACATTCCAGCAGACAAGAAGTGCTTCCTAACATTTGACTCAGCACCCCTCTCTTTCATTTTTCAAAAAGGCAGCCTGCAAAGACTACCAGTTCGCATTTGTATTTGCTAACCATTTGCCCAAACATGCTTGTGTGGGACATTTGTGAGCTGCTTGGAAGAAATATAAAGTCACCTGCCTTCTCCATGCAAACAAAGGGAGTTGCTTCCTGGTTGTCTGGAGCTGTTCTCACCCATCATTATGGACAACCTGGCAAAGGGCCATCCATAAACCAGGTAGGAAAAAAAAACACCTTTGCTCCCTCCCTTATCCTCAGCAGATAAGGGAATGGTCTCTTCCTCACCAACCCACAATGCAGATGATTTTTAATATCTCAAAAGGTTCGACATATGCCAGACACAGACAAATCAAGAAACTGGCAGCTGGGTTTGAGGATCAATTTCAAATATTCCACCTCTTAACATTCCTGTCACCAACTTATCCCCACTCCCCAGCCTGATCACAAAACAAACAAACAAACAAACAAAAATAAATGGATTATTAGGAGCACTGAACTAAGATTCTGCAGACCAGGATTCAATTCCCAGCTTGGCCATGAAACCCACTGGGTGACCTTGGGCAAGTCACACTTTCTCTAACTCAGGAAAAGGCAATGGCAAAGCTGCTGTGGACAAACTCTGCCAAGAAAACCCCATGATAGGTTCACCTTAGGGTTGCCATAAGTCAGAAACGCACACAACAATAACAACAACATCAACAGGCCAACGGTCCTAAAACCACACAGTGATCCAAGAGGACCCACGTTTTGGACACCATCCCAAGACCAGCCAGACTCAGCCTCTTTGCCGACAGCCGCACCGGGAGTGCCTCGCCATCTCCAGCAAAGGACCAGAGCAGGCAGAGCCGCCGCGTGTGGTTTTGACAAGAGAAGGAGGCCAGGGAAGGAGGGCTTCTTCCATCACGTGCATCAGCTCATCCTGTCTGGCGAGCCCCAGCTACAAAGCCATGGGCTGCTGGGTCCAACCTGCCCCCCTTCTCCACTTCCTTTCAGCTTGAGAGCTAAGCAGGCCTTTTCCTTTCCTCCCCCCTTACCCTCCAGACCTCAGGAGATTTCTCTCGGCTAATTTCTTCTTTCCTGTAAACAAAGTACAAATGAAACTTTCATTAGAAAATAGAGCACAAATCCATTATGGCTGGGCTTCCTCCTCCTCCTCTTCATGCCGGGGATGACACAGATGAAAGCGACAGCAGCTGCCCTAATCAGGCAGCGCAATCTCTCTCTCTCTTTCTCCCAGCCTAACCTTCCTCCACCCTCCTCTTCTCTTCCAGCCGGCAGGAGGACAGATCCGCTCTCGCCCTGCAGGGGAAAGTTCCACCGCTACCATTCAAGGGACTGAATGATCCGGGTGACAAAATATTTACTCAGCTCCTTTTTCTGAAAGAGCTACCTACGCTCACAAGGCAACACCTGAGGAATGGGGCACGCTTGGCTCTGCTTGTGCAAGTGCACGCGTGAACGACACGCACATGCACGCACTGTGCACCTGCTCCGGCGGCAGCCCCATCTTGTCCCACCTGGAGGCAGAAAACTACACCTGTCATGGCGGAGGGAGGGCTGCCTTCCAGAGACACTCCCTTCTCGCCATGGGAGAGCTCTGTAAAACATTTGTTAGGTTTTCCAGAAAAAAAGAAAAGAAAAAGGGGTGTGTGGAATTTACCATACATACTCAACTATAAGTCGACCTCATGTATAAGTCAAGGGCAAGCTTTGTGGCCGAAATTATGGGTTTGGATATAACCCATGGATAGGTTGAGGTTAAAACCTAGAGGCATATAACAAAGGATCTAAAGGATGAAGCAAAGCAAAACAATGTCAAAAACCTACAAAATTCCAGCAGACATAATTCTTTTTGCTCATTCTTAAAGCTGGACGAATGAAAGATTGGAGGAAATTGGTGCTTCCAGGGCAGATTATACTCTTGCCTTTCACCAGGAGATGGTTCCTTCTTTTAAATAAGAGTTAAGATACAATACTTAAATGGACCTGTGGATAAATCGACTCAGTTTTTTGGGTTCAATTCTTTGGGCTAAATTTCTAGACTTATACATGAGTATATACAGTAAATGCTACAGTGGACCCGCCACATTTGCTGGGGTTAGGGGCACAGGACAGCCGTGAAAGTGGAAAAACCGCAAATAGAAAAATACTATTTTTTTACCAGGCAGAAATCTCTCTAGGTCTTCTAGGGCAATTCTATAGTCAAGATCTGCCAGAAGTTGACCATGAAATTGCACTGGAGGACCTACAAATTCCTAGAGAAGTGTTCTCTCTAGGAATCTCTAGGTCCTCCAGCGTGACTTTCGGCAGAAGCTGACAAGAGAGTCACGCTGAAGGACCTAAAGATTCCTAGAGAGAACATATTAATCAAATCCACGAAAGTCAAAGCTGCAAATGTGGAGGGACCAACTGTATTTATTTATTGCTTTTTTTCTAAAGGGGCCACTGGAACTATGACAGATACTTTTTAAAAGCACAGACTCTACCTCAAACGCCTCCAAAAATCCTAAATCATGCTCCTGCATTCTTTAGCCCTTTCTTCAAACCACTTCTTTTTCTTTCTCTGAAATACAGAGCTCCCTGATACCACCAACAATACGAATTTGCCACCAATGCCAGGCCAGAGAGGTCCTGGTGTAACCCTGCCTGGTACACAGAAGAAATGAGGGCTATCAATAACCCGGTTATTTTACAGCCAGTGTTAACTTCTCCGGGGCCAGCTTCTGTACAATTCCAAAGTTGCCAACAGACCATCTATCTCTTTTCCCCACCGAACAACATTCCACCCTGTCAGACCTTACTGATGCTCAGCTTCTTTTAAAGGCACATACCTATTACCTGTTTTCCCAAAAACACAACAGGAGTATAGATAGACCATATCACAAGGGGCTTTATGCCCAATGAGTGCCCAATATGGAGTCTCTTCCACTGGTACTCTCCATCCGTATGAGTCAGCACCAGTCAAGTTGGACTGGGCTATATCAGCAATGATGGATCTCCATTTTTTAAAAAAATAAAGAAATATTTGGATGAAGATCTAAAGAGCTTTTTTAAATATGGTCAAGGGCTTGGGCACACCAAGGGGTTGAATCTCTCTTGTTTGAAATGTTTGGGACCAGAAGCGTTTTAGATTTGGAGGTACAGTATCTGCATAGACATAATAAGATATCTTGGAGATGACACCCAAGTTGAAACATGACCTTCATTTATGTTTCGTAGAAACCTTACACATATAGCCTGAAGGTAAATTTTATACATAATGTTTTAAATAATTTTGTGCATGAAACACCATTTGTGTAGACTGAACCATGAGTAAACAAAGGTATCTCTGTCAGCCACTCATGTAGACAATTTTGTATTTTGGAGTATTACTGATTTTGGAATTGTGCATAAGGGAGACTCAACTTGTAAAACCAAACCTAATAAATTAGTGGGATCGCTTGCTTGACTCAGGTGATAGCCACAAGGTGATGCTTGTGACTACCTCCTCAGTTTTCTAAAGGTCACATTTGGCATAATAGATGCTGGTGAAGAAAGGTAATTCCAAAAGCTGGCTAAATATAGATCCCTTTGCTGCACAATATATACTGTACATTGCTCTTTATTTATAGTAAGCCTGAGTGTCTGCACCCTGTAAAATTTAACTATGGTACAGTCTGCATGAATGTGGGAACGGAAAGGCTCCATGCCAAATAAGATATGGAAGCCTGGCTTGCCTTCCCAAACCACTTCACCATGTTGTCGTTCCAAACAACCACAACTTTCGTCCTAGAGACTATAGTGAGGAACAAGGCAGAATTAAAGCGGCTAAGGCCCTGGAAGAGTTCCTAAAACATGTAACCCCCTGCACACATTTTAAGGATGATGGCAGAGGAACTAAAGAGAACAACAGGCAACAAAACAAAAATCTTTTTATGTTTTCGGCCCTACAACTTTGGAGAGACGAACAGCCTGACTCCATGCACCACACAAATGTTGATGACAGCAGAAGATTCGGGAAGCGATTGAGGGAAATGAAGAATTAAACATCTTTTCCCTTCAGCACTAGATCTTTAGCCAATCTTCCGTTAAGGAAGCAACACTCAGGAACACATCTACTTTGTTATTTGAAATATACCTGTATAAGAATCCCCCTTCTGTTTTAAAACCAACCCAGGGCAACACCAAATTGGCACCAGGCAGAGTGACAGGGCACTGGCTAGCTTGGTCTTCAAAAGCTATGAGGATATATTCTGCATCACAGGGTTCAGTTGTGTCATCTCTGGACTAGCAGATGTTGTTGGACTGCAACTTCCAGCATTCCTCATCAAAAGCTATGCTGGCTAGGGGATGGTGGGGGCTGCAATCCAAAAAACATCCAGATATAATAGAATGCTATGCAGGAATGTGACATTGCAGATGCAGCTCTTCAGATATTAACCAAAGGGCTAAAGTGACCCCAGGGAACATGCCACCTATATGGAGGCCACAGCCCGGCCTCCAAATCACCAGAAATTTGCCTGTGATCATGTCTAGAACATACCAGAACACAAGTGACTTGGATTTAAGTAGGCCTGGAAAAAACAAACAGTAATAAAGGGATCCCCTGAATACACGTGTCTATGTTATTGTTTATTTAGAGTCCCTCCACCGTCCCCGTCCCCCAAGACTTTAGATTTTTAATAGAAAAATGAATTATCAAGTCTTCTCTTTTAGCATAATGAATAAAATGGCTGAGGCAAGGAGTACTTAAATCTTAGTCCCTCTTCTGCATTATTTCTAAAATTTCTATAGCGGGTAGACTTTTATACAAGATCATGTGCAGCGGTGCTACTCCAAGTGGTGGTCTGCAGATCAATGCTGGCCTGTGACCCACTGCCTGCCAGCCCACCGCACACTTCCAGAGAAGAAATAAAGAGTTGTAGCTAATGGACATAAATATGGTATCGGTCCCTGACGTGTTAAATTTGTTTTATTGAAATGGGTGCTTTATGTCTGCTTGCTGCTATAGAAGACTGGAAGAGATAAGATAATGTTTGTTGTTTGCTAAGGGTGATTTTTCTTTTCTTTTCTTGGGTGGGTTCCCCCATCTTTGCTTATTTATCATAAATTGGCAAAAATTAAGAGGCTCTTTATAGTTCAGGTGTTACTTATAGTTTGGGACCTTATTATTATTATTATTATTATTATTATTATTATTATTATTATTATCCCACCCTTTCCCCAAAACTGTGACTTAGGGTGACCTTCTATCTCCATTTGTAAAGGGGGGGGGGGTGTGATGAAACTTTTAAAGACAAAAACAATGTTTAATTATTTTCAGCCTTTATTGTATTTTGGATACACCAAACGCGCTAACTGTATGCTGGACCAAATTATACATAACACATTTTATGGAACAAAATAATGTTCAACCTATAAATGATGCTACTATGGCATGTCTCCAAATTAAAAAAAAAATCTGGATTTTTTCCCCATGGGAAAAAAGAAATAGAAAAACTGTGTCCCCCACCATGGCTTCATAATTTCATGAAATTTTACATCAGTGGACATATCTACTTCAAGCCCCCAGAAAAGTATATATTTCAAGGGACAGACTTCTCATTCCAGGTGCTGGAGGGTATTCCACCTGGATTTCCAAGCATTATCCCCAAAGAAACCCAGTGGCTGGACCCCAGGACCACACAAAGGGACAAAAGCGACTACCTACTTTCATACCACACAAATCACTTGCAGCGAAACCCATTCTGACAGGTTGGCTAATGTGCCCTGCGCTTCACAGCAAGCCTTTACTCTCATCATTATCCACCGCATGAAACCGTACCCCTCTTGGGTGTAACTGGAGAGAAGCTGCTCAGGAACAGTGTACCAGCGAAGACATTAAAATATAAGAAATGGAGCTGGAAGCATTACTTGATTAATCAATTACAATACATTAGCTGCAGATGTATTTTAATCAGAGCTGTCAGCCCTGAAAGAATATGCTCAGTCCTGATAGCCTTCTTGGGGGTGGGGAGAGGTTTGCAGAAACCTCTGGGTTGCAAAGCATGCTTGGGAGGATTTCTTTAAAACAATGCATGATAGGCCTTCTGTTTGTCGTAAAAAAATTGCTTTCAATAAGTAACATTCTCAGAAATAGCACCTGTGCTGAAGGGATGTTAACTGTTGTGATCAGTATGGAGAGAGATCATGCAGCACACCTTTGAGACTAACGGGAAGAAAGAAGGTGGCAGCATGAGCTTTCCTAGACTTAAGTCTACTTCCTCAGATGCATTTGGTCATCTGTCGTTGTTGTGATCAACTTATTGATTAATTACTTAAAAATAAGGAAATTTTTTACCAGGTTACTTTGTTGCTGAAAGGTTTTGCTCAAAATATCCATTCTGGGCAGCTCAACTTATTGTCAAATGAACACTTCTACAGTGCAAAATTGCATATTCTTACTTATTATATTCAGTATGTTATATTCAGTACTCCTAGATAAGTATATATAACTTAGGATGCATCTACACCATGTGGCAAAGTGTTTTGAGTCTTGGACTACGACTCAGGAGACCAGGGTTCAAATCCCGGCTCAGCCACAGAAACCCACTGGGTGACCTTGGGCAAGTCACACTTTCTCACTCAGCCTTAGAAGGTGGCAATGGCAAACCCCCTCTGAAGAAACTTGTCAAAAAAAACCCCATGATAGGGGTGCCATTAATTCGGAAACAACTTGAGGGCACACAATAATAAACACCATAGAGATAGTGCAGTTTGACACCGCCATGGCTCCATCCTACAGAATCCTGGGATTTATAGTTTGGGGAAGCACCAGCACTCTTTGGCAGAGAAGGCCAAAGACCTGCAAAACTATAAATTGGAGGATTCCATAGGAGGAGGAAGAGGAGGATTTTCTAATATCCTGCCTTTCTCTCAATATAGGGACTCAAGGCGGATGGAGTTACAGCACTTAAAGTGGTGGCAGACTACAATATTTCTGTAGTGTGGATGCACCCTTAGGCTTGGGATCCTAACATGCTCATGATTGAGAAACCTGAAAGCTTATACATAAGGAAGGAGTTGTAAAATATCCTTGACCGCTATTAGATTGTCTGTCACCCTCCATTCTTGTTCTTTTCAGGATGGAAAAGAGACAGTTATTTAAACATGGGAGTGTGTTCCGTATGTTGCTCCCCTAGACAAAAAAAGGAGCAAGCTTTACAGGAAAAGCTTTCCAAATTTCTGCCTCCAGGCTCCTTTAGAAAGGAGGAGGCTGTGGGAGGGAAAGGGCAGTGTGCCATTCAACTGAAAACTGCTTTCAGGTAAGCTTTTGAAACACTCTTCCAGGGCTGTTCCAACTTTGCTCCACCTTCAGAGGGAGAAAACTGGCAACCTGTTCCAAAGTCCATTAAAGCCCAGAAAGATGGATTCATTCATTGAGATTGCTAACCCCTCCACACCCCTCAAGCCTGGGAGAGAATAAAAATGTAAAAAATCAGCCAAGCAAATTAAGGCCAGAGCTATAAAGCTTTATGCCCACAACTCAAATATGACGCTTAACCAAGACCACCAAATGCCCGCTCCAAAGCACTTCACATGCCTGAAATGTAATGTATGTGAAACGAAAGAATCAATGCATGTGCCCCAAAGCAGCTCAGGGGAAAGGAAACTATACAAGACAGTTTCCCGATGTGTTGTCCTGTCTAAACTTGGTTCTAAAACAGGTTTATTTGGGAGCTCTATAAGGTTGTAGGGCTATCTATGTTCTGGTTATGTCTCCCTTATCCAAAATGCTTTTGACCAGAAGTGTTTGGAATTTCTGAGTCTGGAATATTTGCGTATACATAAATGAGATATTTTGGAGAGGGGACCCAACGCTAAACATGAAATTCATTATGTTTCGTACACATCTTATACACATAGCCTGAACGTAATTTTATGTGCAGTATTTTTAATAGGTTTGTGCATGAAAAAGCTTATATACACTGAACCACCAAGAAAGCAAAGGTGTCATCACTATCTCAGCCACCCATGTTGACCCTTTTGGGATATTTCAGATTTTGGGATTCTGGATAACGGAGACTCAACCTGTAATATCTAGTAATACAGTGGGCCTTCCACATTCGCTGGACCCCTGTGGAAAAAAAACACAAACAAAAAACTACTTTTCTTTAATCTGAAAAAAACAACCAATATCTAGGAATCTCTAGCGCAATTCTGTGGTCAACCTCCACCAGAAGTTGAGCATAGAATCATGTTAGAGGACATACAAACGCCTAGAGAAATGTTGGCTCTAGGAATCTCTAGGTCTTCCATTGCCACTCTAAGGTCAACTTCCAGCCGAGTTGCGCTGGAGAATCTAGAGATTCGTAGACAGAACATATTACTCAAACCTGTGAGTAAGCAAATCCGCAAAAGTCAAAGCCACAAATGTGGAGGGCTGGGCATATACACTAAAGAGCCACACAATCCATTTAGGGCCAAGATCCATCTGGGTTCAAGTCCTGCCCTCTGCCACTCACGACCCAATTGAGCCTTGGGCAAGTCACAGTCTCACACCTTCTCTTGCCCACCAAGAAAGCAGGAACAGCAAATGTCCACCTCAAAGGACTGCTGTGAGAGTGACCAACAAGAGCCCTTATACTTTGCTGCCCCCCATCCTGCAACTTCAAGTGGGCTACTCTAGAACGAACAATGTGGCTGGTAACCAAAGGCAGTACAATGTCTTCACATGAGTAAATCCCTCTAAATCCAAACTGGACTTACACTCAGGACTGCAGCCTTCAACTTTGTACATTTTCACAGTGCCTACACACAGAATGCACTGAGAGCCAACCAGCCTGGTGTCGTGGTTTGAGTGTTGGACTAGGATGCTGACAGGCCAGGGTTCGAATTCTTGCCTGACCAAGGAAACCTGCTGGGAGCCCATGCATAAGCCACACTTTCCCAGCCGCGGACGAAGGCAAAGGCAAACATCTTCAGTTTAATAAATCTTGGCAAGAATATTCTATGACAGAGCTGTCCTACGTTAGATGTGACTTGTAGGTGTGTGAACAACAAACAATGGTGCTGAGCTTGGCAGGGAATGGAGAGAGATGGGTGGTGATGAAAAAAGTCCCAATGTTTTGATGCTCATCACGCAAATGTGTAGTAACACACAGGCTACCTTCCTCACACAAGCCACAAGCCACCCTCCTGAGGCTCAAAGGCTTCCTCCTTGTCTGCTGCACTTGCTCTACCCAAAACTCAGGGAAGCCACACTGCCAAGAAAGTATGACCCAGTGACGCCAGTCCAATTGTTCCTCACCACTGGAAAAGAAATGCAGGAAGTAAACATCTGGCCTGGGAAGGAAAAGAAAAGGTTGGCAAAAGGAGAAGGAGAAGTATTCACACTGAGAGAGAGAGAGAGAGAGAGAGAGAGAGAGAGAAGAATGGTTAGCAACCAGAGAGATAGGCATCCTGGGCTTGTTGGGGGGGGGGGGGAACTTTCCTGCCCAGAGATGCCACACAGACATACACACCCCTTTCTCTCTCTCTCTCTCTGTTTTTCCTCCTCCTTGCCCTCCTCCTTCTGCATCCCTCTCTTCCTCCTCCCAACCTTCCAGATCAGGCAGGGAAATCTTTGCCCAAGGCTTTGCAAGGAGCTGGGGCCTGGAGGCTGCAGCCTGAAGCAGGGATTGACCCACAAAGCCCGGCTTTACCTCTCCTCCAGGGAGAAATCTATTTCCAGCCCAATCCTCCCAACCTCCCCCCCCCCCACAAAAAAAAAGGGAAGAAGAAGAGGAGGAGGAGGAAAGGAGCAAGGAAAGAGGAGAAGACTCTCCCCATTCTCCAGATAGAAGGAGATGATGATGATGATGATGATGGTGATGATGATGATGGGGTCCCCTCTTTGCATCCAGGGTGGGGAAGGGGGGAAACAATGCTGGCCAGGAGGAGAAGGGACTCCAGGGGAAAAGAAAGGAAGGAAAGAAGGAGGAGTGGAAATACTACTACTACTACTACTAATAATAATAAAGATGTATTTATATGCCTGCTTTCCTGGAGGGCCAAGGTGGGTCACAGCATTAGATAAAACACAACATACAGTTGAAATGTGTCCCATGAGTTACTTCCCTCCCTCCCTCCCTCCCCCCCCCCCCAACAAAGGAAGAAAAGAGAAGGGAAGGAGGGGTGAAAAGAAGGAGAAGGGAAAGAGAAGGGAAGGAAGGAAGGAGGGAGAGAAGGAAGGAAGGATGGAAGGAGGGATGTTGGAGGAAAGCTATAGAAAGGCAGAGGGAGGGAGGGAGGGAGGGAGGGGTGAGTGTGGGGTCCCCCTTGGTCCCCCCTCCCCACTTTCTCCTTTTCCTCCTCCTCCTTCCTGGGCTTTTGTGCTCTTTCAGGGAAGGAAGGAGGCCCTCACCTCCACCTTTCCTTTCCTTTGGCTTCCTGGGGGGGGGGGTCGGGAGACAGGGGCCCAAAGGCGCCAGGGAAGCCCCCTCCTCTCCCCGGGTCCAACCTGCAAAGTGTGGGGGGGGGGTCCAGGAGGAGACACAAAAGCCCCCCTTCCTCCTCCGAGCATCCCACCCCCCAGGAAGGAGCCTGCTCTCCCCGAGGGCTGGACCTGTCAGCCGGCCTCTTCCTCCTCCTCCTCCCGGCCCCAGGGCCCCCGCATTCCGAGGCCAACCGCAGCCCCCCCCCCGAGAGAGAGAGAGAGAGCTCCCTCTTCTTTTCGCTTCTCTTTCTCCTCCTCCTCCGCTTTTGCCTTCTCTTTCTCCCTCCTTCTTCCTCTCCTCCTCTTTCCCCTTCTTTCTCTTTCTTTCCTTTCCCTCCTCCTCCTCCTCTTTCTCCTTCCTTCCTTCCTGGCTGCCAGCAGACAAAAGCCCCTCTCTCCGGGGCAGAGGGGCCCGAGGGGCGCCGGACTCCTGCTCCTGGGACCAAGGAGGAGGAGGCCGAGAGAGACCCGCAGGAACCCCCCCCCTCCGCCGGCCCCGGGGCCCTTGCGAGGCCTACCTGGCAGCCGGGCAGGCAGGCGGGCCCCTCCGGAGCCGGAGCCCGGTGACAGCCAGCCAGGCAGGCAGCCCGAGGAGGAGGAGGAGGGCCGGCCCTGCGGAGGGAGAGCGTCACTCCCAGCCGGAGAAAGAGGGAGGGAGGCAGGCAGGCAGGGAAGAAGAAGAAGAAGGAGAAGGAGAAGGGGAAGAAGGAGGGAGGAAGAAGAAAGAGGAGGAGGAGGAGGAGGGAGAAGAGAAGGAAGGAGAGAGGGAAGGAGGAGCAGGGCGCTCAGGACACAGGAGCACAGAGGGCAGTCTGGCATTTCAGGGATTCCAAGCTCGGATGATGATGATGATGATGATGATGATGAATGAGTTTGGGGCGTCTCCTCCCAGAAGCCTCAGCCCTCTGGGCCAGTGCTCTGGGGTCCTGGGAGCCAAAGTCTCTGCAACCCTGGAAGGCCAGAGTCTGGGACCCTCTGAAAGCCAGACCCAGGGAAGGAGCTACAGCTCCGCTCACCTGGGACCCCAGAACCATGGCACCCAAAGGCCACCCAACCCATCCCCCTTCCGGCATGGAGAGAGGGAGGGGGCCCCAAGGGCTGGCAGATGGACAGGGCACTCCAGCGGAGGGGCACCAGGGCTTCCTTCCCATCTCAACTGACATTCTTACACACAACCTGCTTCTATGCATCTAGGAGAGGTCATGCTGCCAACTTCTTTCTTCCAGTGAGGCTCAAAGGTGCTACAAGAGCCCTTGAAAGAATAATAACAACAATAACAAAGCCGCAAAGAGCTCTGAAGCTGAGTCTTGTGTAATTAATGTTTTAAAAAGGTTGTTTTAAAAAAGTTAAGCAAAAGACAGCACCCTCGGTTTTGCTGTATTGTCCAGGCTTCCCCAAATCTGGTCCCTTGTGAGTTCAACGGTCCGGATGTCTCCCACAAATAGAAGACAGTTGGGAAAGCTGTCTGCTTTCTTTAACAGCAAATTAGATAACAGATTGCAGATTTTTAAATGTGTCTCAGATATTTATACTATACATAGCAGATCACAAAGAGAAAAGTATTTCTTTTTGTCCCACCTCCCTCTTGCTTCTGGAGGCAAGAATGAACATCCACCCAGCGATTCAAGGTTGTAACCTGTTAGGAAAACTGAAGGGCAATGAATGGTCCTCTCTCCCAGACGGACAACCAAAGGGAAGGCAGTGCTCCTTGCAAGTCCAAATGGATGCATTTTGCAACAAGAAAGTGGCACAAAGTTGGTTTTTCTTTATTATTTCGCTGTCTTTGCTGATGTGATTTCATCCTGATTATGGGTTGAAACCTGGCTTGGTATGAAAAAAACATAAAGAAGGGCACGAAATAAAGGGAAGTAAAAAAATAAGTTACTTTTACCTTGGGGATGTATCAAGATGAAGATTCATTTGTGCCAACAAGAGTCATTTATCCTATATGAGTGTGTGTGTGTATCCTATATATTTATATTGATCCTATATATATTTTTATCCTATATCTGCTTTCAAATTATTATTCATTTTTACCATTAATTAATTTTTAAAATAACCACCCAAGAGCAGTGTGTGTGTGTGTTTGTGTTTGTGTTTGTGTGTGTGTGTTGAGGTTTGGAAAATCTAGGAAGAAATGTCTTAAGAGCTAAGGGCAGCACGTATTTCATGGTGAGAAGGGTTCAAGACCATGGGAATGAAGTGGAGATCCAAAATTCAAGCCTCTTCTAGGTGGTGCTGAAATGTGACACAGATTCCTCCTATGTGCCTTCAAGTTGTTTCCAACTTATGGTAACCCTCTCATGGGATTTCCTAGGGCTGAGAACATATGACATGTCCAGGGTCACCCTGTGGGCTTCCATGGCCAAGTGGGGCATTGAACCCTGGTCTTCAGAGTCATAGTCCAACACTGAAACCACTAGCCATGCTGGATCTCACTAGTCTACGCTCAGCCTACCTACATCAAAACTCTACTGATCTTGCAAAGCTTCACTATAGTTGGATGGATTCAGTCATGGAAGCCACACATTCTTTGCCTTCCCAAGAACTGAGCCAGATGACCAAAGCTCAAGACGGTCTCTCATTCATAGCACCCTCAAAGTTGATGCCAAGTAACAACAAACAAAAACTGGGAGAAGTCTTGTTTTTAAGTATCTGCCTGGGGCCAAGATTTTCTTCTGGAAAGGAGTGATGGGTGACCCTTCTTCCATGAAGCTGGCTGCTTGCTAATAGAAAGGGAAGATCAGTCAGACGCTGTTCTCCCCAAAGGAACTTACAGTTGGGAGACAATTGTTCCCCAAAATGACCCAAGAGCAACAGATAGCACTGAAACCACTTTGGCACAAAGAAGGGCACCAAAGGAGCATCCAAGGAGACTTGTTGATGGGATAGAAGCCTAAAAGAAGAGACTTACAAACAGGAGCACAGGACTGAAATGGAAGAAAAGCTGGGGAGGTCCAGTCTGTCCCCTGACTTGCTGAGGAAAGTGTCATCTCCTGATAAATCTCAGCACAGGGTTTGCACAACCGCCTTGCTCCCATCCCTCAGCATTGGTTTACATCTACATTGCAGAATTAATGCAGGGTTGTTTTTTGACATTGCTTTAATTGCCATGGCTCAGTGATATGCAATTCTGAGAATTGTGAGATATTTAGCCTTCTTTGTCAGAGCGTCCTGCTACCACAACAAACTGCAAATCCCAGGATTACACAGGATGGAGCTATGACAGTGAAAGCGGTGTTAAGTTGCATTAATTCTGCCATTGTCACTGCCCTCTCATCTGTCTCCTTTCTCCCAAATGGCAGCAGTCTCTCTCCATGGACCTACTTAATTGAGGTCCTTTTTGATGGAAAAAGCCCAGGAGTGAAATTGGGATCTTCCTTGTGCGAAGCCTTTCCCTTTGGCTGCCTGCCACCAGCAACAGCTCTGAACTGGATGTACTGGCTGCCTTTCCATTTACTGTCATCGGCTGCTTCCTGGTTCGAACTGGCAGCAGCAGCCACTCCACTGGTTTTAGTGTTTAGCTAAGGAAGGGGAAGGGAAACAAACTCCTCTCCTCTACTTGAGATCATTTTTTTCCCAAGAGTTGCTCAATGTAGGAACAGCAGAAAAGTCAAAATGTAAGAGGTAAATTGCCAGGTTGTGACAAAAAGTCTAGGATGCGTCGGATAGATCATGAGACGGCACACGCCTCACTGGAAAAGGTGACAATGCTCAGTGAAATGGAAAGCAGCAGGAACAGAGGACAATCCCATTACAGGTGGATTAATTCAATAAAAGGAGGCTGACTTTACAAGACCAGAGAAGGGCTGTTGGTAACCAGCACTCAGGAAGGAGGTTGTGACATTTACTGCTGTAGCTCTCAGGATGTTTTAAATACCCAAATGATGCTTCTGTTATTCTGGACTATTTTTTTGGCCATCCTGGGCACCAAGAAAGGGCTGCAATATTTTATTCCCACCCGCAAGTGTGAGTTTATTTTCATTTTCGAGAAATGTCAGAACAACAACAAAAAAATCTCTTTCTCTACTCCTTCTATCATGGTTTTTAAAAAATTATTTGCTTTATAGTGCATCTCCTTCTCTCTTGTCCTTTTTTGTAGTATTGTGTTTATAGTGCATCAGGACATCACTGAGAAGCCACTTCTGCATTACAGCACTGTAAGAATATTTTTTTTAAATTGCCATTCAGTCTATACAATGTTCTCAGCAAAGCTATTAATAAAATTGCTACAAACATCCCCCCACCCAAAAGTATGGAATATGTGGGCACAGAGATGACAACCACCTGCAAAATCCAAGGAACTATATCTCAAGAACTTGTGCTTCTTTAGACCAAACTGTAAGAGCCAAATGTTCAGGTATTTCCCTCTGAAAACATTCAGGAAAGGCTTGAAGCCAAACAGACAGCATCTGAAGTCAGACTCCATTGCACTATCCTGGCTGATTTGGCTGATTTGCCTAATTAAGCTATCTAGGTTTTAAAAAAGAATTAGAGACGGGAAACCTTGCATTATGATTACTTTTCAATATTTTTCTTGTACGATCATTTTCCAGATGGTTTATATAGTTCCATTATTTCACTGGATGTTTAAATTGTATCACTGTAGTAAACCCATGCAATTTATGAATTTAGTAAGTTTTTGCATTAATGTTAAATAAATATTCACAAGTACGAGACTCTCCTCATTAGTCTTTTTCGTCACTCAGTTTAGAGACCTTCAGTGTGTCAAGCTATACTGCCCTATATCTCCCTTTTAGCATCTGAGGTCAGACTCCATTTTGCTATTCCTGGCTAATTTGCCTAATTAAGCTATCTAGGTAAAGGAGCATTGTCCTGTATTCCATATGAAGAGTTACTGTACTTTCCTCGCTGTATTCAGACTCCTTCCCCAATCGACCTCATTGGGAGGCTTTCAGAATTAAGATGAAACGAGGAAGCAGGAATACTCCAGCCTTCCTTTCGCTACGCAAAGTCGGTGCACCACTGCTGCCCTTTCTCTGAACACTGGTCTGCACAGAAGGTGTGGCTGCCTTGGCAGTTTCCTCTTGTTCATTTCTGCGGACTCTAACATGAACCTCAAGTTCCTTGGAAACGGGAAGTATGGGATGTCTGGGTGATGGGCGAGAGGAAGACAGAAAGGACCTTGCATGCATCAGGACCAACACGTTTGCAAAGGAACAAAGCTCAGGATTCCTCAGCCCACCGGTCACTGAAGAGAAGGTGAGGACTTTTGCAAGTCTCTCATTGCGGCAGGCATAGGTACCAAGAAAGCACAATTTTTCACATCAGCAGAAAGAAAAAATGTAGGGAGGAAACATGTTATCATAGGGATGTGTGAGTCAGGAGGGTACACAGAATGGTGTTTTAGAAGGATGGAAACGATGACAGGGCATGTGGTTTTAAATTATGAGCAAAGCTGGTTAAAAGGAAGTACAGTAGACCCTTGTTATCTGCTGGGTTTTGGTTCCAGGACCAAATAAAATCCATGGATGCTCAACGGCACAGTAAAATGGTGCCCCTTATATAAAATAGAAAATCAAGGTTTGCTATTTGAAATTTAAACTTTTTTGGAATATTTTCAAGCTGTGGATGTTTGAATCCGTGGATAAAACATCCGTGCATAAGGAAGGCCGAATGTATTAGAATATAGTACAGGCATAACTCAGGCCCGGAACAGACTGTCTGAATGCGCCATGCTGGTGCCAATACGGTGTGGCGGTGGAGTAATGGTGGCATCCCGTCCATATGGGCACTGCCATTTTTACATAAGCAACGTGCAGCATTTGCACATTACCGTGCATTGCTTACATTGCGAATGCTCCAGTGCTGCACGGTTTGGGGGCTGCGCTGTCCCGCTGGAGTTAAAATGGGCAAATGCAGACCACCGTTTTGTGGCGGTCTGTACTGCCCCTCAGTTGACAAATCCTCTGACAATGAAGCTCCTTTTTACAAAGCTGCCAAAATGCACAAAAATATATTTTTACACGAGTACAAGAGGATAGGGAATCTTGGAGATGTCTCATCCACAGGGTCGCTATGAGTCAGGATGGACTCAAAGGCAGTTAACAACAAAAACAGCCCAGTCTCCCCTCGCCTTTTGCAGTCTTCTATCTACAAATATACAATGATGTAGTGAAAAGGTGTCCCTTACAGAAAATAGCAAAATCAAGGTCTGCTTTTTCGAATTTAAATCATTCTGGAATATTTTCAAACTGTGGATGGTTGAACCCATGGATCTGTGGATATGGAGGGCTAACTGTTAAGTTGAAAAGAAAAGTCAGAAGGATCACATCCCTCCAGGATGGTTGATAGTTATATAAAATTACAGTGATACAGACCTGAATAACATCTCTAACACATATGAGAGAAACTACAAATGATCTCCAAAGGATGTCAGGATGTGCTTTTATAGCAGACTCAGAGCAATTATAAAAGACAGGAAGGCTCCCTTTGAAAAATGGAAGTCTGCGCAAATGAAACAAACTCTATATGCATGTGTACACAATAGCACACAAGCTACGTAAAATATTACCACAACAAACTGCTTTAAAATATAACTTTTCTAGCCTGAGGGGCACTGACTTTTCAGCAAGTCCAAACCACAAAATATGATTTTCTACCAACATTCATTTTCTCTAGTAGTTGAGGGATGTATTGGGTTAAGATACTAAAATGGTTTTTGGGGGGCTGTGTATAGCCTGCAGTTTGCCCACCACAATGTAAGGGGAAGGGGATTTACTGTTCCCGGTCCCAGCGATGTCAAGCAATCAAACCACAGAACCACAGAATCCTAGAGCTGGAAGAGACCCCCAAAATCCAACCCCTTTCTGCCACGCAGGGAGACACAGTCAAAGCACTCCCTGTGACAGACGGCCATCCAGCCTCTGCTTAAACACCTCCAAAGAAGGCGTATTTATTTATTTATTCATTTAGCTATGTATATCCTGTGCAATATCATCAGATTTCTGGCTGACTTAGAAAAAGTAAAAAGTCAGTTTAAGCAAATTAAAAAACAAGCATAGACCATCTAAAAACATACTAAACTGAATAATTTAAAGGTAGAATCATTTAAAAAGTCATACCGGTGTAGAACCCACCCACCCACCCCCTTCGCACACGCCCACACTCAACTAATACAGGAATTAGGATGAAATCATTAGGTCCCCAAAGCTCTTACGAAAAGCCAAGCTTTAGCTTCATGACAAACGAAGCCGACATCAGTGCCAAGGAGGGCACCAAGGAGAGGGCATTCCAGCACATGTTTTTCAAGAAATACAAAAGTCACACACAGACTCTCTACACAATCACCTTTAGCCTTGGAGCAAGGGGAGGGGGTGGCACACGGCTTTAATCCTCACCAGAACTAGGCAACCTTCAGCTCCGACTCACTTCCGTAGCCTTCTACCGCAGCCAGCCTTCTCGCGCTACCTGCTCCACCCTCATGCCTCCGGGTCGAACAAAAATGCTTCCTGAAGATACTCTCCAAATGTGGCACCTGCAGCAGGTGTGACACACTTCCATTCCACATACACATACACACACACACACACACACACACTCCAAATTTCTACAGAGACAATCCAAAGAGTTTTAAGGTATGCAAAAGGAGGAGGGCTGGGCTGGCGCTGCTGTGGCAACTCTGTCTCTTAAAATAGCCCAGATGGGTCTTGCAAATCCATAGCAACCAGCAGGAAGCCTAACAGGGACACACAAGGCATGCGAGTTCCCACAGCAGCTACTGGCGCACAGAGATGGGCTGCAATCCTGGTGGCGTGTCTTAAGGGAAGGAGTCGGACATTTTTTGTTGGATGAAGTGTTTGCATCAACTCAAGGCTGCGAAGGCGGATCTGTACATGCATTGTGTGCTGTGCATGCAGATGTGCGTGGCACATTGCATGCGCAGGTGCACACTTGGTTGTTCAGCATCACCATTCACTAACAAGGAGCATCACGCAACTGTTGTGTAACTCCATGAATAGGCTGACCATACATACCGTTTTAAATGGGACAGTACCATTTCGCCACCACATTTCCAGACTGTCCCGTCGTTTTAATATAAATGTCATTTTTGTCCTGTTTTCCAGGAAAACATTGTTATGTTGCAAAAATGGTTTGAAGATCCCTGTTTGAAATTGAGGCTGTCCAAAAAAAATTGTGTCATGGGGTGTGACGTGTTTTATGATAAAGTGTTGAAAGACTGAAATTTGCTGCGTAAGATTATTTCATCGGAAAAATATTCCTGGCACAGTCCCCTGAAAAATAATTGTTAGCTCAATATGTTTATGTAGTAAAGCTTTTGTTATTATTTTATGTTTTCATAAATACAGAATATTACATAACCCCGTCTTGTTTTTTGCCATCCCAATGTCCCATTTTTGTCTCAAGGAAATATGGCCAGCCTATCCATGAATGTAAAATTGCACTGCGTCTCTTCCTCATAGGATCTCAGCCATAATGACCTTACCTTGGCTGCCACCTAAAAAGCTTTCAAAAAAGGTTTCGACGTTCACTTTAACAGATTTCCAAGCTGAAGACCAGACTGCAGTTAAAACACCACAAGAGCAACAAGGGTCTTAATCCTAAACAAGCCTTAGAGAAAGAAATGAATGAGATCTCTATCCCAATTCTCATGGAAACACAGAGCTGGAGGGATAAGAAAAGTATTGATTTCATTCTCACACACTGAGACAGAACCATCCAACTAACAGTGCTTCATAACCCATCAAAGAGCAGGCGCCTCATACAATACACATTTCCCGAAGTCTCAGGCAAACAAGCCAAGCCAGATACCACAAGAGGAATCAATGAAGTCTTCTTATGCTCTTTCAGGCAAGACTTTGCGCAGGAATAAAAGCTTTCCGGTGAAAAAGTTATCCTCTTGTTATGGCCATGTCATTGTAAGACTATGAAAGCTTAACAGAATCATGCCAAAGATCCCTCTACTCCAGTATTCTCTTTTCAACCAGAGTCTGGAAAAGTTGATGGTTTGGACTAAAAATCCCAAAAACTCCCAGCCAGCATGGGGGATTCAGGGAGACATACTTCATAAAAGTTGGCTTTTTTCCAAGCCCCAAATAAAAGTGTGATGGCAACAGCCCTTCTCTTCTGTCTGTCCTACTCGCCTCTTAACATGGAGGTCTGTTTCGTTATTAGGGTTGAACATCAGAGCAAACTTAATGGGAAGAGTAGCCAGTTGGACTAATGGCCTCCAATGACCTCTCCAACTCTAGGCTTCTGGGATTCCACCTACGACGAGTGCCACACACAAATCTGTTTAATCCACTTTTAAAGCCATCTAAGCCAGTATGCATCGCTGCATCTTACAGAAGTCAATTCCATAAGTTCATTATTTGTCGCACATAATTAATTTATGGAACTGGGAATTAAGTAATGGATGTGGGAGAAAGCCCCCCCTAAAATACATGGTATCTCTCAATCTGCAGGGCTACAATTCAAACATTAGAACAGAAAACCTTCATTCATTTCCCCAATTTTGTCCTGTCCCTCATAAAAGATTGTGGAGCGGTGCAGGCAGAACACCTCAAGTTTTATTATTTAGTACCCTTTTAAACAGTAGCCAATGTAATGTAGTGGTTTGAGCACTAAACTATGACTCTGAAACCCAGGGTTCAAATCCCCGCTCAGCCACAGAAACCCAGTAGATGACCTTGGGCAAGTCATACTCTCTCAGCCTCAGAAAAAGCCAAGATATGTTCAGAGGGGGTTTGTCTTTGCCTTCCTCTGAGGCTGAGAGCGTGTGGCTTCCCCAAGGTCACCCAGTCCCATTCCATGGCCGAGCGGCGATTCAAACCCAGATCTTCAGAGTCCTTAGTCCAATGCTCAAACCACTACACCATGTTGGCTAGACAACCCAAATTGTTTTTGTTTACTTATGCAAAGCTTGCCTGATCTGATGGCTTTACTACACATGGGCACATGGTTAGTTTTGAATTTAAAAGTTCTTAAAATTATGAAGTCAAAGGCTTTCATACCCGCCATCCATAGTTTTTTTGTGGGTTTATCAGACTATGAGGCCATAGTCTATCGACACGATCGCTCCCAAGCGCCCTTGCCATCCCGCCCCAAATCGGAGGCCCTGGTTCACGCCAGAGCTGAGGAAGATGAAGCGGTTTGGACGACGGCTAGAGCACAGGTGGCGGAAGACTCGACTCTTATCCGACAGAACTCGCCATAGGAACTTTCTTCGTTCCTATCGGGAGGCAATACGTGCAGCGAAGAG
>NC_056525.1:3124886-3125321 GCF_019175285.1 Sceloporus undulatus | reverse complement strand
TCCCGTCCAGCAGAGCTGTTTAAGGTGGTGAGGGAAATGACACAGGTGCCCCCTGCGCCAAATCCCTTACTTAACCCGACGACGGCCTGCTGTGACGTGTTTAACAACTACTTTGCAGACAAAATCTCTCAGATAAGAGCCGACTTAGATGCCACAGTTGAAACAGAGTCGACAGGCGAGGTGTCCAGTGACGCCGCCGATGTAGTTATACTGGATCAGTTCCAATCTGTGAGTACTGATGACGTGGACAAGCTGCTTGGTAAGGTGAGGAAGACAACTTGCCCTCTCGACCCTTGCCCATCATGGCTGGCCGTCCGGGGGGGGTGCATTGATGAGATTCCTCACGGATATCATCGGTGCATCCTTCAGGGAAGGACATGTTCCATCTTGTTTAAAGGAAGCGGCGGTTAGGCCACTCCTGAAAAAACCTTCCCT
>NC_056525.1:3055119-3124786 GCF_019175285.1 Sceloporus undulatus | reverse complement strand
AGATGAAGCGGTTTGGACGACGGCTAGAGCACAGGTGGCGGAAGACTCGACTCTTATCCGACAGAACTCGCCATAGGAACTTTCTTCGTTCCTATCGGGAGGCAATACGTGCAGCGAAGAGAGCCTTCTCCTCTGCACGTATTGCATCTGCAGAGTCCCGTCCAGCAGAGCTGTTTAAGGTGGTGAGGGAAATGACACAGGTGCCCCCTGCGCCAAATCCCTTACTTAACCCGACGACAGCCTGCTGTGACGCGTTTAACAACTACTTTGCAGACAAAATCTCTCAGATAAGAGCCGACTTAGATGCCACAGTTGAAACAGAGTCGACAGGCGAGGCATCCAGTGACTCCGCCGATGTAGTTATACTGGATCAGTTCCAATCTGTGAGTACTGATGACGTGGACAAGCTGCTTGGTAAGGTGAGGAAGACAACTTGCCCTCTCGACCCTTGCCCATCATGGCTGGCCGTCCAGGGGGGGGATGCATTGATGAGATTCCTCACGGATATCATCGGTGCATCCTTCAGGGAAGGACATGTTCCATCTTGTTTAAAGGAAGCGGCGGTTAGGCCACTCCTGAAAAAACCTTCCCTAGACCCCCTGGATATGAAGAATTATAGGCCGGTGTCATTGCTGCCATTTTTGAGCAAGGTGATCGAGAGGGCGGTTGCCTTTCAGCTCCAAGCTGTCTTGGATGAAACCGATTATCTAGACCCATTTCAAACTGGCTTTAGGACAGGCTTTGGGGTTGAGACTGCCATGGTTGCCTTGACCGACGATCTGCGTCTGAGCATTGACAAGGGGAGTGTGACCCTGTTGGTGCTCTTAGACCTCTCAGCGGCTTTTGATACTATAGATCACGGCATCCTCTTGGACCGCCTGAGGGGGTTAGGTATCGGGGGCACTGCTCTGCAGTGGTTCAGGTCCTTCCTCTCGGGCAGGTCTCAAAGGGTGCTACTCGGGGACTGTAGCTCCAGTAAGAGGTACCTCACTTGTGGGGTTCCTCAGGGGGCTATTTTGTCCCCGATGTTATTTAACATCTATATGAAGCCACTGGGTGAGATAATACGGAGTCATGGTGCTGGGTGTTATCAGTACGCTGATGACACCCAAATCTATTTCTCTGTATCTCGTTCGTCGGCCTCGAATTCCGATGGCATCTCTTCTCTCAATGAATGTCTTCAGGCGGTAATGGGCTGGATGAGGAAAAACAGATTGAAACTGAATCCAGACAAGACGGAGGTGCTCATGGTAGCGGCCCCGAAACCAAGAATTGGGTTGCAACCTCCAGTCCTGGATGGGGTCACACTCTCCTCCAGCGACTGTGTTCACAGTCTGGGGGTGCTCCTTGACTCGTCGCTCCTGATGACAAATCAGGTAAATGCGACGGTCAGGAGTGCCTGTTATCAGCTTCGGCTGATACGCCAGCTGTGCCCTTTTCTGGAAGTAAGGGACCTCGAGACGGTTGTGCACGCGCTGGTAACCTCACGCCTTGACTTCTGTAATGCACTCTACATGGGGCTACCCCTGTGCTTGACTCGGAAATTACAGCTGGTTCAAAACATGGCAGCCAGGCTTGTCTGAGGAACATCTAGGAGGGACCACATTACTCCGGTTTTGAGGTCCCTCCACTGGCTGCCTATCAGCTTCCGGACCCAGTACAAGGTGTTGGTTATCACCTTTAAAGCCCTAAATGGCTTGGGTCCAAGCTATCTCAGGGACCGCCTCCTCCCGTA
Organism: Sceloporus undulatus; assembly: GCF_019175285.1. Lineage (NCBI taxonomy): Eukaryota > Metazoa > Chordata > Lepidosauria > Squamata > Phrynosomatidae > Sceloporus > Sceloporus undulatus. The sequence continues at coordinate 3,123,051 of NC_056525.1, read as the reverse complement.
CAATCCTCCCCGCGCTCTCCGGTCCTCTGGGAGGAACTTACTGCAGCCTTTAAAATCTAGGCTTGTGGTGACCTCCCAGAGGGCATTCTCTGCTGTCGCCCCCAAACTCTGGAACGACCTGCCGGATGAGATCCGTCAGATAACATCATTAGACAGCTTTAAAAAAGCGGTCAAGACGGATCTCTTCCGGCAGGCCTTTCCAGATTAACCATCCCGGCCCAGGTTCCTGATTCCCTCATTCCTCCCGTGGCCCCATCTTAGTGATGGTCGAGGATCAACAGAGGGATATCACGGTTTTTAGTTTCTAATTGTTGTTTTTATGCATTGACATTGTGTTTTAATATGTTATACTGTTTAATATTGTCTTAAGGGGGGGAGGGATAAAGTGTTTTTAATTGTCATATTTTATATTTTACTGTTGTTAACCGCCCGGATTGGTTTGCCAGAGGGCGGTATACAAATTATTATTATTATTATTATTATTATTATTATTATTATTATTATTATTATGTTCTACAAGAGTTTATTCCTGATGTTTCGTTAGCATCTGTGGCTGGCATCTTCAGAGAATGCTGGCATGGAAGAGAGTGGGGTATTTATATATACTGTATGAATCTGGGTTGGGAGGAGTGATTTCCATGTTCGGTTGTTTAATGGCAAGTCCTCCGGGTGGGAGGATATGCAAAGAGGTTAGTGTCTGTTTAATCAGAGATCCATTGTCTGCAGGAAAAATCCTTGATCCTGGGTGGTTTTCATTTGCATTTGCTGGGTCTTGATTTTAGTGTTTTTCAGGACGGGTAGCCAAACATTGCTAACTTCAAGGTTTCTTCTTTCCTGTTGAAGTTGTCTTAGTTGAAGTTGACACAAATCCTCTTTGAATATCCTCCCAGAACACAGATGCTGGCAAATGTCAGGAATAAACTCTTCTAGAACATGGCCATATAGCCCAAAAAACCCACGAAAAACTATTTTTAAAATTATGTTGAACTTTTTTGTTTATGTTATTTCTGACTCTGGTACCAAAAAGCAATGCTCAGGAACCTATCTGCCTTGTTAACTGAAATATGGCTATGTAAGAATAGAACAAGTAAGCAGATGAGATCTAGCACAGCCTAACCAAGTGTCCAATGCTCTCTGACAAAACCTCTGGGTAATTTAGACATGGGAATCAGTGTGTTGTAGGTGTTTGAGCATGGGACTACGACTCTGGAGACCAGGCTTCGATTCCCAGCTAGACCATGAAACCCATCGGGTGACCTTGGTCAAGTCACATGCTCTCAGCCTTAGGGGAACAAATCTTGCCAAGAAAACCCCATGATAGGGTCACCTAAGAGTTGCCATAAGTCAGAAACGACTTGAAGGCACACAACAACAACAAAATGTGGGCACAGTGTCCCCTTAAACATCTCCCCACCCTGCAGAAATCTCAGCCGGTGGCCATTATTGCATCTTGTGAGAGCGAAATATTTGTTGTCGGGACACAACCCTGAAAGATGAGGATGCTTCAAAAGGTCTTAGACACAGCAGCCCCTTAGGCAGAATTAGGTTCAGAGCCTCAAATGCAGGGACCCTTGGGGACAGGTTACCAACCAATGATTAAAAGCAACAACACAACAAACATTTGGTGGGATCTCAGGCCAAAGAGATTGAAAGGGATTAGTCCATTTTAACAGATTACCCCTCGGACACTTTCTGCTCTCTTCATCCTAAACAAAATGATCCTCTTTAAGCCTGGCTTGGCTTATTCTGGGCTTCAAAAGAGGTGAAAGTTCTTTTTCTTCCTACAAATATGAAGCCTCATGAAAACCATGAAGGCTGCATCTGCACTGCAGAAATAATGCAGTTGGACACCACTTTAACTGCCATGGCTTAATGTGAGGGAATTCCATTTGTTGTGGAACCAGAGCTGTATGGCAGGGAAGGTTAAATATCTCACAAAACTACAAATCCTAGAATTCCATAGCATTGAGCCATGGCAGTTAAAGCAGTGTCCAATTGCATTATTTCTGCAGTGCAGATGCAGTGAAAGACTCTTTCAAAACACATGCATTAAGCACTTTATGCCAATTTGGCAAAAAAACAAAACACCCCAATTTCACCCAGTTTGCTGTTTCCTTTCAACCACTGTGGCAAAATACATTTAAAAAAGCAATGCCTAGGACCTGTTCATTTTCAGATACAACCATTACAGTTACAACTCTCCTGTTCACACACCATGCCTTCGTAAATTTATTACAATAGTCTCTCTCTAGTTTTTCCTGCAAGTCAGAAATACAGCTATCCTCTATTCTCTCCACTTCAGCAAAGGGTAAAAAAGCACAGTCCACTATACTAGGGCAAACTATTTGTCCATCCAGCCCAGGAGTGCCTCTTTTGCCTGGCAATGGTGAGATCTTTCCTGTCAACAACTACTTTAAGAATGCATACTAACTTCAATCCTTTCATACTTAGTTTTAGCCTAACTGCAGGGTTGAGCTGCTACAGAAGAGCTAAAAAGAAATTACCGTAAGCACAGGTTGAGTCTCCCTTATCTGAAATTCTGAAATCCAAAATATTCCAAAAACCAAGCCTTTTTTCATGGGTGGCTGATATAGTGACAGCATTGCTTTCTGAAGGTTCAGTGGCCACCAACTTTGTTTCACACATAAAAATTATTGACAATACTGTGTATAAAATTACCTTCAGGCTATGTGCATAAAGTGTGTATGAAATATAAATTATTTTTTTGTTTAGATTTGGGTCCCAACTCCAAAATATTTCATCATGTACATATACGCAAGTGGAAGAGTTCCAAATCAGGAAAAAAATCTAAAATCCAAAACACTTCTGATCCCAAGCATTTCGGATAAGGAAGACTCAACCTGTAATAAGAATCAACTATCCAGACTTTCTACCATACATAGAGATGGAACTCAGTCCAAAAGATACCTCAAATGATTAATTAATCCACTATCTTGTAAGTCTTCTAAAACTGTTTTCCACCTTTGTTAATATCAGGTCTAGCACACATTTCCTTTCCTTTGTGTAGAGATGTAAATACAAGAGAGTGTGAGTGTCACTTAATTGACCACTGTTTGCTTCCCTGCTTCCAAAAGAAAGAATTCCACTGTTTCTCTTCTTGGTGGACCTTCTTATCTTTCGTACAAGGTACAATTATAAACCAATTAACTTCCAAGTAAGACATAAGACTTAATACTCCACCCAGAGCTCCACCCATTAACTACATCTGTATGATTCAAGGGATAGACCACTGTTTCAGAAACACAAGGTTTGCTGCTCAAATTATTTAACTGTTTAATTTGCCAGAGCTTGGGAAAGCTCCTTTTTGGGCTACACCTCTCAGTCCCCCAACAGTTATTCTTGCGGCATGATTCTGGGAGTTTTAGTATCCAAATGTTTCCCAGGCTCTGTGTTTTGTGCATACTTGCTGGAATGCCATAAGACTGATCTGATAAATAAGGGGGAGAGAAAGCTTACCTGCTCCTGGGAATTCATTACTCGTAGCTTCATCTGTTTCAAGTAGGTGGAGGTGAGGGGCATGTTGTAGTCAATGATGCCAGAGACCAGAGAGGAAGGAGGTTCATTTTCTGTAAGTAAACAAGAGGAAAAGGTGGTGGGGGAACTCTTTGACAACTAGAAGTACTATAGAACATTTTTATTGCTGCCTTTGTCACAAGTGTGAGTCCCAATTAGAGTTGCCATATATATCTTTATTCTTATCACTTCTATATTCAGGTAGAAAGTGCAGGAGGGGATGAGGTCTAATTTTTCTATCAAAAGGTGCACAAGAGGGACTAAACCCCTTGGCTGCTTAACCTGCTCAGGGTCGCCAGATCCCAGCTACTCTGAGGTTTCAAGGCCAGAACCTTAGATCTGACTATAACATCTCATGATGTGTCAGGAGACTGCACCAGAAGATGTCATTAAGCACAATACCTTAAGCATCAACCTCAGTTGCACAGAGTGCACCTTTCAAATTAAAACAAAACAAAACACTACTGATTTATTTTATAGAATCATAGAGGTGGAAGAGACCCCAAGGGCCATCCAGCCCAAACCCCTGCCATGCAGGAAATCTCAATCAAAGCACTCCATGAGACAGATGGCCATCCAGCCTCTGTTTAAAGACCTTCAAAGAAGGAGACTCCAACACTCTCCAAGGCAATGTCTTCAACTGTCGAACAACTCTTACTGTCAGGATGTTCCTCCTAATGTTGGGGTGGAATCTCTTTTTCTGTAACATGCGCAGCTCCCTAAATCTTTCCTCATAAGGCATGATTTCCAGACCCTTCACCATTTTGGTGGCCCTCCTTTGGACACACTCCAGTTTGTCAACATCCTTTTTGAATTGTGGTGCCCAGAACTGGAGAACTAAGTGAGGCCTGACCAAGGCAGAATAGAGTGGCACTATTACTTCTTTTGATCTAGACACTATACTTCTATTGATGCAGCCTAAAATTGCATTGGCCTTTTTAACTGCCGAATCGCACTGTTGACTCATGTTCAACTTGTGGTCTACTAGGACTCCTAGATCCCTTTCACATGTAGAAGTCTCCTTAAGCCAGGTGTCCTTCATCCTACATCTATGCATTTCATTTTTTCTAAGTGCAGTATCTTACATTTCTCCCTGTTGAACTTCATTTTGTTAGTTTTGGCCCAGCTAGATCTCATCTTTCTCCCACAATGGGATTCAGACTACAGTTGACAAATATGGCAAATATATGTAAACATATTTTCCAGGTAGTGCTCTTGGCCTGACAAGAAGAGCTACACCATGAGACCTGGGCCCAGGACCCTTCCCTAGCCTGCTGCACTTCTGGGCTGAGAGAAGGGTGCTGGGAGTACAACAGAGAATTGGCAGGGATCTCATGAACAATGAAAAGGACTGTATCTATTGCACCTAGTTAGCCTGCAAATGCCATAGTGAAGGCTAACAAACTGTGTAGCAAACAGGACATAGTAAAATGCACTATACCAGATCAAACTACCTGTCCATCCAACTCAGGAGTGTCTGCTTTGCCTGGCAGGGATGAACTCTTTCCCATCAATGGCTACTTGATCCTTTTGTTTTAAATGGAGATGCCCTGGAGTGAAGCCAAGATCCTCTTGCATGCAATCATGTGTTCTACCACTCAACTATGGCCACTCCTCGAGGGTTTTAATAGGCACCAGACCCAGCCACAAAACTCACTGGGTGCCTCAGCAAATTACCCTCTTTCAAGCAAACTCACCTCACGGGATTATTATGTACAGAGCACTTAAAATTGTGGTCGGTGCTGTACAGGGATGGCCCAGAAATTTCAGAATGTAGCTGCTGAGGTGCAGTCGGAACAATAGATACCAGTGCTTTGCCACATGCACTGCTCACCAGCATGCTTCTCAGCCCATTTCAAACCGTGAACTTGATCTTTAATGTTGTTAATATTTAAAAGAAGAAGAAGAAAAAGAAGAAGACGAGAAACTCTTCCTGTATTAGAAAATAAAGACATCCTCTTTGTATCTAATATAGAATGTCAGGCAGGAGAACATCTGGTTGTTATTGGGATTCAAAATGATCTTTCCCTCTAAATCAGCCATAAATAAATTGTCAGTGCTGGCTCAGCCGGCCATTGCTGCCCCTTTGATTTGAAAATAATATTCTTTGTATTTCCAAAAGTATTTATTGTCAAAAATGTCCAAAAGATCTATCAAAAAAGTGAGGGAGGATTTAAGACCTGCCTTCTGTTTATGATAGATTCAATACTAGCTGTACAATGTTCAAAGGGGATTAACATCTAAGGTAAAGCTCTAAATAGTTTAGGTCCAGCTTCTCTGAGAGACTGCTTGTACCTGGAGGAGCCTGACTGTGCCTTGAGATCAACCTTAGAGACCCATCTCTTCAGCTGACCTTTGAGCCCTGTTAGCCCGGCAGGTACTAGTGACAGGCCTTTTTGGTAATGACTCCTATTCTGTCAAACTCCCTTTGAAGGGAAAGATCTTGACATTAAAAAAAGATTTTTTAAAAAAGTCTCTGAGGGGGTATGCATATTGCCCCTTTTACAGCCAGATTGGGGCTGCAGCAACGACACGCCACAGTCCCGATCTGGCTTTTGCAAGGCACAAAAAGGAGCCACAAAAAGTGGCACCATGGCTTTACTGTGCTCCTTTGGCATTGCATCATGCAGACACAGCACCAGAGGAGTGCCGTGACACTGGGTGCCATGTGGTGCAGCGCGCGGCATCATGCCACTCCTGCTGTACAAACTGACACCAATAACCCCCTTGTTTGGGAACACACTCAGGGGGCAGGGGCAAAGTGAAGGCTGTGGGCCATATGAAGCCCCCAAACCTCAATTTTACAGCCCTTGAAGCCTCACTGCCTTAAAAAAAATACCAGAGATTTTTATCTTTCCCTGCAAGCTCCAATGCCTTGTACCTTCATCAGAATGAAGTGACACAATGACACTCCCGCTGTCATTTTGGGAAGGACTCTGATAAAGACAGGGATATTTGACAACACTGTTGGAAGGTGGTTGGGTGGGACTGGAAGGGGAAATTGCCCCCAGGACCTACACAGTACCCCCCCCCCTTTAAAACAAACACCTGTTCTAGGCTATGGCTTTGGTTTAAAACTATGTAGCCCACACAGCTTGACATTTCCTTTTATCTATAACACTATATTTCTTGATTCCTGCTTATTTTCCAGTCTATGGAACTGGCCAAGTTTACTTGGTGGGCATCATCTGGTCTCAGCGAGTGTCCTGATGTGTAACCAACCCCATTTCTATTTTATTTTTTTCACTATGGAAAGGCCACATGGTGTCCCAGCCAGGGAAAGCCAAAAAAGAGAAGGAAGAGAAGAACTTTATGGCAGGCAGGCAGGCAGGCAGGCAGGCAATTGTTGGGATGGAGGCTAGAGCATAGGCTCACCATCATCTCAGACTCTTCTCACAGTAGCTTTTCAGGAAAAAAGAAGCTTCCACAAGAGTAGCTCCATGAATCATTTATACACTCCTTTTAAAAGTATTTACAAACTCAATTTGCTGTCTCCTCACAGCACCCCTGTGATGTGTACCATTCCTGATTTCCAGAACAAGAAAATGAGGTTGAGAAGTAGCAACTTGCCAGAGATTGTCAGATAAACTCAAGGGACCCAGTAAAGATGGTCAAGATAAACCTCTAACCTCTGCCAAATGCTCACCTCTGGATGAGAGATGAAGGAGGGGATTGTTGCATAGGCTGGGAAGATCAAGTGCCCCCCTCCCAATACTGACAATGGCTGGATGATGTCAAATGTCAAGGGAGTGGAGTCTCATCCAAAAAAAACCCTGCTCTCCTCCAAAGTGTCATCTAGCCTCCATTTGTGAAGCACTGGCTGGAGAGTTGGACAGCCAGCATCTCAAATTGGGATGGTGATTCTTCTCTATCCATATCTTTCTTGCCAGGAAAGTGAAATCAGTTTAGTTTTTTTGTGGGCTTTTCAGGCTCTGTGGCCATGTTCTAGAAGAGTTTATTCCTGACATTTCGCCAGCATCTGTGGCTGGCATCTTCAGAGAAGATGCTGACGAAATGTCAGGGATAAACACTTCTAGAACATGGCCACAGAGCCTGAAAAACCCACAAAAAACTATGGATGCCTGGCCATGAAATAATAATAATAATAATAATAATAATAATAATAATAATAATAATAATAAATGTATTTGTATCCCACCCAATCAACGGGGAATCCGGGAGGCTAACAACAGTGGAAGCACAATAAAAATCAAACAAATCCCTTCCCAGCCCCCCTGCTTATTTTCCAATCTATGGAACTGGCCAAGTTTACTTGGTGGGCATCATCTGGCCTCAGCGAGTGCCCTGATGTGTAACCAACCCCACATGGCTTCACATGAAGACAGTTTCTTGAGCAGGAAAGGTGAGGGCAGAATGACGCAGTCCAAACCACCAAGCTAATACTTCTTCAGCCTGTCATTCAGTTGACTCTCCTATCTCCTCTCCCCTCTTGTAATATATGGGTGCTTTGGAAAAAGATCAACAGGACCTTGTAGTAATGCCTTCAGGCTGAAGGAAGACATTTGGTTGGTCAAATCCAGCCAGCAAGTCTCATTTCCCCATCCCTGCTCTAGGTGATTACAAGTAGTGAAGCATGAAGTGAAGGCCTTAAGAGATATAACCATTTTGTGTTAAATGAAAGCAATATCAACTGTATGGTACTTGCAGTCAACTGCTCAACAGCTTTCCAGGCCTTTACCTTTGGGCTCTATGCCATTGGAGTTAAAATGCATCCTCTTCTGGCACTCGGTGCAGCTCATCAGGAACCTGGTCACGGCTTCTCTTGGTAGGAAAGCATAGGTTTCAGCAATCTGGAGGGAGAACAAGAAGACTTTTGGGTGTGTGCTTTGGATAAAGGGGTCAGTGCCACATGGAAGAACCATCAAAGCACATTGGCCTTGCCTTGGTTTTTCTAGTACACATTCCTCAGGGGGTGGATCATTAAAAAAAAAACCTTTCAAGATATGTACATACAGGACATGTATATCAGTGTAAATTATCTCATTTTAACTAACACTTCCTAATTCAAGTATCTGAAAAGAAACTGACCAGTTGCAAATCTTAATTACATCATGTACTTCATCGTAATTACACCAGCGTATCTCATATTTACATTACTCCTTTGAAAGAGCTGAATAATGTGGAATTATTCTCATTTCCCCTACCAAGGTTACAGCTAATAACGACAACATGGTTTCTGCAAAGAACTGCAAATGCGTTTAAGTAATAAGAGGCAATGTGGTTCATAAACCACACACACACACACACACACACAGAGGAAATACTGGTTTTGTGCAAAGTGTCTTTCAAATTCTACACTCTAATTCAGTGTCGTCCCATAGAGAAACTATTACACCCATTTAACTGCCCCTCTGCCAATGTACACTCCCACTTGTTCTTGAAATAAAGGTAAATCTGGCTTTCATTATTCTTTTCAAGGCACTGAAAGCTAAGGTTCAATGGTTCACTTGCACTTGATTCATACTCGTTTCTTACCCATTCAATTATGCACAGCCCAGGACAGATGCTGGGCTATGAATAAATAAATCTGTAAGAAAAACGTATGATGCAAGTGGCAGGTCAGCCCTCATAGAATCATAGAATGGGAGGCAGAAAATAATAATAATAATAATAATAATAATAATAATAATATCCCGCTTCTCCCATTTTGAGGATCGAGGCAGGTAACAGCAAAGTGAATACAATATACGACAATAAAAACACCAAGCCCCACAAGACCCCGATCCAACCCTCCCTCCCAACTATAAAATTAAACTGTAAAAAAAAAGTCTAAAAAGTACATAACAATACATCAAAATTAAAAACAAACCACAACTAAGAAAAATAATAAAAGGAGGAGGATTCAATTGGTTCTGGACATTATCAATCGGGGAAGGCCTGCCGGAAGAGAAAGGTTTTTGTCACCTTTTTAAAAGCCTCGCGTGAGGATAACTGGCGAATCTCTTCTGGAGGTCATTCCAAGTTTTTGGAGCGGTGACAGAGAAGGACCTCCGGGAATTTCACCGCCAGTCTGGTCTTTCTTGACTGTAAAAGGTTTTTCCCGGAGGATCGGAGTGTACAGGAGGATTGTATGGGAGGAGGCAGCGTTCCTTCAAGGAGACTGGACCTAGGCCATGTAGGGCTTTATAGGTGATAACCAACATCTTGTACTGAGCCCGGAAGCTAATAGCTACAGGACCACAGCTATGTTCACAAGTTTTATTCTGGATATACTAGGATTTTTATATCCTTGTGCTTGTCCCCTTCTAAGATTTCCCCTACTGACCGACTGAGTAACTAAAGTGTTGAAGTGATTCCAGTCAAGCCTTCAGTGCCAACTATATGCAAACAGCCATGGAGAATTGTTGTTATTGTCATTGTTTGTTGTTGTGTGCCTTCAAGTTCCTTCCGACTTATGACAATCCTAAAGTGAACCTATCATGGAGTTTTCTTGGCAAGATTGGGTCGGAGGAGATTTGTCATTGCCTTCCTTTGAGGCTGAGAGAATGTGACTTGCCTAAGGTCACCGAGGGATTTCATGGCCAAGCAGGCAATTGAACTTTGGCTTCCAGAGTCATAGTCCAACACTCAAACCACTAAGTAACTTTATTTATTTAGTATAGTATAGTATAGTATACCAAGATGAACAGATTGTGGCCCTCCATGGTTTGGAGATTAGAAATCTCATCAGCTTTGGCCAACTAGCAAATGGAGAGAGTCAGAGTTGTTATGTTTAGGTATTTTATTTATTTGTTTTTGTTAATCATTTATGTATTATGTATTTTTTTTGTAATTTTGTAAACTGCTTTGATCTTATTGGAAATGTGGTATATAAATATATTATTATTATTATTATTATTATTATTATCCCACACCATCCAGACAACCACATGTTCACTTACCCCATTAGATCATAATAATTTTCATTACTAACATATTTCCTCCCTTTCCATTCTCACACCATCAAAACGTCAGGAAGAACGTCTTGGCAGTTAGAGCTGTTCGACAGTGGGATGGACTACCCTAGAAGCTGATGGACTCTCTTTCATTGAAGGCTCTTAAGCATATGCTGGATGCCTGCTTTTCAAGGTACTTTAATGGCAGATTCCTGCACTGGTGGGACATCGACTAGATGACTACTGGGTATTTCAAGCGCTACCATTCTTATTGTATTTGGCCATGATGCAGCCCAGTAGAGTCTCCTCTGACTGACTCCAGCTTGCTGGGGCTGTGGCCCTGGGCTATCTTATCTCCATTGGAAGTGAATACTGAACTGGGGACTCTAGGCATGTAAACCATGTCCTCTGAAACACTGACTTGTGTAGCCCTTATCAGGCTCATTCTTTCCCTCTTCCCTGCCAAAGTGACCTTTGCATGCTGCAATAAATGCCACCTAGTTCCACGAAAGAAGCATCTCAAATGCTCAACATTTTGGAAGCAGGTACAGACTTGAAAACATTAACCTGCACAAATGATCTAAGACCATGTTCGAGAAGCAAGCAATAGTGTCAAGAACAAAACCTAGAGAGAAGTCTATTGCTGCCTGATTTTGCAAGCCTAAGCGAATGTGACAACCAGTCCCTTGAAGCCCAAGGTAGGGATTCACAGATTCTCCTGCTGACCCCCAGCACCTAACACTCAGAGGTATACTACCTCTGAACAGCTCCATTGGTATGCCACTTGTTCCTGCTGATTTATTTCCCCCAAGTGCTCTGAATGCAGCTTCCACTTCACTTTCTACAATAGTAAGTTCACCTTCAAATGGTCCTTCCTTGAATGATTTTTTATCCTTCATCTCTTTATATAGCTCTACAGTATATTGATTCCATCATCTTTTTCTTTCTACTTCCTCATATAATACATTTCCTGCTGGTCATAGAGCATTCCCACTCTTGGTTTCAATTTCCCTTTGATTTCTCAGGTCTTATGGAAGGTCCCTTGTTCTTCCCTTTTTGTTGCCATCTTCTGTTTCTCTACAATGATTATTATAGTATCAGTAGTTCGCTTTGTCCCTGCACAGAAGTCAATGAACAGCTGCATTCAGGGTTCTGACCCTATTTCTGTCACTGTTTACTTTTGCTCCTCATCAGTCTTTAACTACTTGGTGAAGACTTTTATTTGCTATCCATTGAGGCCTCTCTTTCTTTATGGCTGCAGATAGTGTTAGTATTGAAGTGTGAAATAAATAAATCTGCTTATCAAAAGTCAGTTCCCTTGGGGTCTGAGAGGGAGATTCTGTTGTGAATATATCACAATTCAGCTGTTTCTGTTTCTACACTGAGGATCACATTAAAGACCAAATAACATTCTAGAAACACTAGAGAAATACACACTCTAGTTTCTGCTCCTATTAGCCCTCTTTGGTTTGCATGTAAAGGAATATAACGATTTATCTTTCCAAGAAGCAAAGCAGTCACAACAGACAAAAGGAAAAGCAGCACACAGACCTGATGGGACTGCTCTTAGAAACCAAAAATATCCAAAACATCCTGATGGGACTGCCTCTTAAAAATCCAGAATAAAACAGGGGTTTGTTTTGCTGTGGGGTTCCTATAAAGGAGAAATCTGAGTCCCTAAAAAGTTCATGTGTACAGAAAAGACACTGGCTTTAAAAAAGAGGACCTCTGCAAAGAAGGGATGGATGTGTTGTGTGTGAACCATCCTGAATTTAAAATGAGAGAAAGAGAGAGATGTACCTCCACTAAGTGGCAGCAAAGCCCAGTTTTTGCTGGCAAGCTAAGTGCAGCAGGGCAGAAAGCAAAGAGCCAGGACCTGGTCCCACGCTGCTAGAGGATGCCAAGATGGTTGCCTGGGCCCTGCCCATTTCTCTCCAAGGAAGGCCTCTTTGCAGCAATTCACACCTAACCTTCCTCCTCTCAAGGAGTCCATGTGTCAGCAATTCTCTTTCAGGCACAGCCCAAGGAAAGGATGCAATTCAGAGAAGACGAAGAGGCTGCTTGGCTCATCGGAAAATGAGCCGAGAATCCCATCCCAGCTGTGCCTTCCTCCTCGCTTTTTTCCAGTCATTTAGTTCAAAGCACCACAAAAGCAGCAGTGTTTTACGAACCAATGAAGAGGCCCTTCTGACCCACTGATGCCGTCCTTGTGATCCCAAGTGTGGCGAGCGGTCACAGCAAATTCACATGCTCTCTCTCAGCTACTTATCTCCTCTTTCTTTCCCCTCATGTGAGCTATCTATTCTTGAGAGCAGTGTGCATGGCCCAAAATTTGATTTATTCAGGCTACACAGCTATCTATAGCAACCTCCATCACCAGGAAAAACTTTTTTTTAAAAATGCACTTAACTGACCACAAAAGTTGCTGTGGCTGAAATCCTCTGGTTCCCAGATCATTAATACAGAGTTACTGCTGTGAATAGAGTAACTCTCGCGTGATAAAGAAAACGAACAAGCCATATCAGTGCATGAATTGGACCTTAGTCCCAAAGTGTAAAGATCAACCTAGTGAACTGCCCTCAAGTGAGATGCTGAATGGTCTGGAAATCCATCTCTCTTGCCTGCTGCGATTTACTCAACATATCCCACCCTTCTTCCTCAAAAGAGTTCAGGCACCACAGCCATGAGTCTACCCTTCTCTATGCCCCACAACCCTCCGTGATGTAGGTTAGGTTGAGAGAGGATGACTGCCCCAAAAGGTCACTCACAGACCTGCATGACAATGATGGAAGATGAAGCCAAGACCAGGATCCTACAGTGGAATCCATGCTTTGCTTGGTGGCTTGATCAAATCCACACACAAAAATTTTTGATGTGAAGTCGAAGGCTTCCATGGCTGGCATCTATACTTTTTTGTGTTTTGTTTGTTGTTTTGTTTTTTGTCTATGTGGCCATGTTCTAGAAGTTTGTTTCTGATGTTTTGCCAGCATCTGTGGCTGGGAATTTCAGAGAATGCTGGCAAGGAAGTGAGTGGAATATATAGTGTGACCCTGGACTGGGAGGAGTGATTTTCATGTGAATCTGTGTATTGTTCTGCTGTTGAATGGCAAGGCCTCAGGGAGGGAGGATATGCAAAGAGGATTTGTGTCTTAATTATGATTAGAATTAGACATCCATTGTTTGCTGGGAAAAACGCTTGACCTGGATCACTTCTCTCAACTGAGGGTCACACAGTATATAAATATACCCCGCTCACTTCCATATCAGCATTCTTGGAAGATTTCAGCCACAGATGCTGGCGAAACATTGGAAATAAACTCTTCTAGAACATGGCCACAGAGCCCGAAAAACCCACAAAAAACTATCCAATTTGGATTCGCTGCTCCTGCAGCAATGGGTCTGTTAGACACCTCTGAATGTGACCAACTTGATCTTGAACCTGGCAGGTTTTTTGTCCCCACAATAGTTTATTTTTCATTTTGTTTTATGTTGTTCCAGTTATTTGAAGGATTTATACCCTATCCTAACATTTTTAAATTGAAAGATACACCAGAGTTTGATGCACCAGTGGCGGAGGAAGCGTATGCTCTGCATGCAAAAGGTCTGTGGGTCACTCCCAGGCATTTCCATCGAAAAGGACCTCTAGGAATAGAAACACAGAGGAGTAGGAGCAGAAGTTGCCAGAGTTCTTGAAGAACTACCATAAGTCACAATGGAAAATATGAGGAAAGGCAGAGCCATAGTCTAACATAAGGCAGCTCCTTTGTCTATGTTTTCTAACTGGCAGAGTGAGTTTGTAAAAGGATTTACACTTTAGGTCCTCTGAATGACCACAGTAATGATGGCTCTTCCTTCCTATCTACACTGACATGGCCCAGCTCAGTCAAAACATCTTGAGAGTAGCAGCACTTTGGTCCGAAATCCTGGTTAGTGCGCTTTTACCTTCCTTGTGCAGGAGTCACAAAGTTGTCATCGTCGCCAGGAGAAAGCTGTGGGTTCCAAGCAATCTGTTTTAAATCATCTGGTTTTAACTAATAAACAATATTCAATATATTTTGAATCTTTCAAAGATATTGTTAATATTTATTGTGTTGTTGTTGTGTGCCTTCAAGTCATTTCCAACTTAGGGTGACCCTTAAACAAACATGCCATAAGGTTTTCTTGGCAAGATTTATTCCGAGGGGATCTGCCATTGCCATCCTCTGATGCTGAGAGAGTGTGACTTGCACAAAGTCACCCGGTGGGTTTCCATGGCTGAGCTGGGATTCAAACCCTGGTCTCCAGAATCATAGTCCAAAGCTCAAGCCACTATGCCATGCTGGCTCTCTGTTGATTTGATTGTAAGCTGCCCTGAGATGTTCAGATATATGATACAGTATAATAAAGAAATAAATTGTCCAGTTGCCACAAGAAAGAGGACTGTCCAAGCCATCCTTCACACAGGGACGTAGCGAAAGGGGGGGGTTCTTGGGGTCCAGACCCCCCTTCCATTAGAAAAACGAATGGTGTGTGCTGCTGCGCCGCCACACCCAGGCCCCATTATAATGGTGGCACTTAGTCTGGACCCCTCCCCTTCCTAAAATCCTAGCTACGTCCCTACTTCACAAGCAACCTTGCTTTGCCAGAGGCCAGGCTTTGGAAAAGCAGACTGGACAAAGCCAGGGGCCACCTTCTCATGATGCAAGGAATGACTTTGCCTTACTTCCCTCATGGCTGCTGTACTCAGTGCTGCTCACACCAGCGGAAGCAACCCAAGAGGATCTCAACTTTTGTGTTTTGAACTCCGCAGATAAAATAAGGAAGTGGTTTTACTCCACAGAGTGGGAGGCCTTTTGTGCTCACAATACTACTTCTCTAAAACATTGGTAAAGAAAGAGGCAGATGGGTGGTAGGGGCTTAATTCAGGTCAGAGCTCATACTGGTTTAAGGCTCAGAATTTTTCAGTCCTAAGGCAGAATCCTGGAACATATGCAGCTCCAGTACCCTTGAACATGTGCAGTCTCTTGTCCTTATCAGTGAATAAGCACTTTGTTACATGCCTGCAAGTCGTTTCCAACTGTGGTTATTGTTGTTGGTATACTTCATTATTCTTCTAAGTTCTTGCAGATTCATACCTGTGACCTCAAAATTGATTCCATCCATCTAGCATGTGGTCTTCCTCTCTTTCTGTTTCCCTCCACCTTTCCTAGCATCATTGTCTTTCCTAATGAGTTATGCTTTCTCATGATGTGGCCAAAGTGTAGGACAGCCTCAGTATAGTCATCTTTGCCTCCAGGGAAGTTCAAGGCTTGATCTGTCCAAAGACCCATTTATTTGTTCTTTTTGCTATCCACGGTAGTCTCAGCACTCTTCTTCAGCACCACATCTCAAATGAGTTGATTTTCTTCTTGGTGGAGTCTCTTTCTTTGGACGTCTTTAAACAGAGGCTGGATGGCCATCTGTCGGGGGTGCTTTGGTTGTGAGTCCCTGCATGGCAGAAGGGGGTTGGATTGGATGGCCCTTGTGACCTCTTCCAACTCTATGATTCTATAATTCTATGATTCTTTTTATGTGCTTTCTTCACATACAGTTGCTTGCATGGTTCTAATTTTCATGCTTAGTTGGATATCTTTGCTCTTTAGGAGATTTTCATAGCTGCCCTCCCCATTCTTAGTCTTCTTCTGATTTCTTGACTACATTCCACATTCTGACGAATGTTTGATCCAAGATATAGGAAAACTTTTACTATTCTATGTACTCATTGTCTAGGTTGAACTTGTGAAGATCCTCCATGGTCATTATTTTTGTTTTCTTTATGTTCAACAGTAAGCCTGCTTTTGCACTTTCTTCCTTGATCTTCTTACTAGTTGTTCCAGGTCTGGGAGGTTTTCTGCTAGGATTATCTGCATATCTTAGATTATTGATATTCCTTCCTCCTATTTTCACTTCTCCTTCTTTTGTGTCTAAGCCTGCTTTTCTTATAGTATGTTCTGCATACAAGTTGAATTAATTGAATTGTCTATAATTAACAAGCCGCTCTAATAGCCTTTTGGCTGAAGAGCGGGGTATAAATTATTGTTGTTGTTGTTGTTGTTGTTGTTGTTGTTATTATTATTATTATTATTATTATTAAAGGATAGCGACCCTAAAATGAACCTTTCCCAGGTTTTCTTGGCAAAATTTATTCAAAGGTTTTTTCCCCCCATGGCCTTTCTCTGAATCTGGGAGAGTGTGACTTGCCCAAGGTGATTCAGCGGGTTTCCATGTCTGAGCAGGGTCATCCAATACTCAAACCACTACACCACACTGTCTCTCTGAATAAACACTACTCTCCATAAAGTTGGAATTGGGGAGAAGGGCTCCCAGGGGAAAGCAAAACTTCAAGCAGCCTTCCTGTTCCACCACAAAGAACTGACAAGACACACTTTAAAGAAAACAAGCACTAAGTGGATGCAAAAACCAAACTGCATGTGTAGGAGTTATGTCTCTTCTTGAGTCATAGTTACACCACTTACCCCAGGAGGAATTGTGGGAAAATTGTGACTTAATTCAAAGAGGCCCCTTTCTTGCACTTCCCCCTTTTAGGGAAACCAGAATGAAAAGCAATTCCATCTCACTTTTTCTCTCCAGCAAACCCTCTCTTAGGCTACTGTCACACTGCAGAAATAATGCAGTTTGACACCACTTTAACTACTGTGATTCAGTGGTGTGGAATTCTGGGACTTGTAGTTTTGTGACATATTTAGCCCTCCCTGTCAGAAAACTCTGGTGCTTCACCAAACTGCAAATCCCAAAGTGCCGTAACACTGAGCCGTGGAAGTTAAAGTGGTGTCAAACTGCTTTGTTTCTGAAGTGTGATAGAAGCTAAAAAAAACAGTCAGCTAATCTATGGTGGATGTTCTACCAAGCAAGCAATGAATTAGCTCCCTTTCCAAACTTTTAACCTGATTGACTGCTCACAGGAGGCAACAGACAAAGGCAAACTTTCTAGGGACTACACTCCAGTTATCACAGAACTCTGTTTCTTCACTGTACCATTTCAGATGTGTGGTCTGCAAGGAAAAACACTGCAATTCAGAAAAGCAGCATATCAGGGAGAAAGCTATGCTAGAAAACTCCTCCATGACTTCAAGGTATCTATTTGCAGGGATATTTTAATTCATCCTCCCCCAGTTCCCCAGAGAAAGGGGGAAATATAAATACCATAAATAATGTGAAACCACTAAAGTGGTTCAGCCCAGACACAAGTTGACCATTTCAGTGAGCATTAGACCTCTCTGATAAGAAATGAGGTGACCAGATGTCCTAATGGCAAAGGAGGACAAGGCACTGCAAAATGTAGGACATTTAAATAAAATGTAGGCCATTAAAGCCAACTGTGCAGCGTAACAAAATAAAAACTAAAAACACTACTATAGATGTAAATCCATGCTTCTTAGTCATGCTCAGGAATTGGAACAGTTAATAAGGAAGGACAAAGAAGAAAGTGCAAAAGCAGGTCTGATGCTGAACATAAAGAAAACAATAATAATGACGAGAGATGAGATACCCACATTCAATCTAAACAATGAGGAAATTGAAATTGTTAAAGAATTCCCATCTCTAGGATTAAACACTTACTAGAATGGAGACTGCAGTCAAGAAAGAAGAAGACTAGGAATGGGAAGGGCAGCTATGAACGAAAGGGATAAGATACTGAAGAGCAAAGACATACAACGGAGCACTAAAGTCAGAATCATTCAGGCCATTGTATTCCCCATCATCTCCATTTACGGATGTGAGAGCTGGGCAGTGAAGGAGGCAGACAGAAAGAAAACCAACTCATTTGAAATGTTGTTCTGGAGAAGAGTACTTAGGATCCCATGGACAGCCAAGAAGACAAACAAATGGGTTCTTGAACAGATCAGACCAAGGCTCTCTTTGGAAGCAAAGATGGTCAAGTTGAGACTATTGTACTTTGGCCACATCATGAGAAGGCATGGATCACTAGAAAAAACAATAAGGCTAGGAAAGGTAGAGAATAGAATAAAGTAGAAGAAAGAGAGGAAGACCACAAACCAGATGGACAGACTCAGTTAGGGTTGTTACTATGGGTAAGAGTTTGCAGAATCTGGGCAAGACTGCAGTGTAGGATAGAGATTCTTGGAGATGTCTCATACACAGGGTCACCATGAGTTGGAACTGACTCAAGGGCAGCAAACAACAACAACAAGTCATGCTCAAAACGGAGGAGATTTCTGGTCCCCCTGTGAGGTGGCCAAGCACCAATAAGGTGACACCCACGTCTCTCCTCCTAAGACAGGATTTCCCTTGGTGTAGCACAGTCCTCACTCTCCAGGCCACAATGCAACACATGGAATTTTGCCTCCTGAACCTGACGTCTCAGATTAATTCAGGTCGGCCAGTAGCTGCAAGGAGGGCACTGGGGAGGGTAGATGTTGGAGAATCCAGCCAGGTCAGGAAGGGATACTGACCGGCTAATGTGATGAGATCAGCTCAAGCAGCCGGACAGAGGGCAGCGGAGAAGCAGCCGCCCAGCAGCCTTGTTGCAAGGACTGGCAGGCCTGGGAAAGGCAGACAGATCCAGGCTGTTCCCCGAGGTCGTGCGAGGCATAGATTAGCACTCCTGGGAGTCAAACTAGGAAGAGGGGGGACGACAAGGGGAGGAGGCTGTCTGCTGTGGAAACAAGCAGAAAGTTCTCTGAATGGTAGTTCTGCTGGTGGCCTTGCCCTCCTCCATTATGGAGAGGTCACTTGCCAATAGGCAGGGAGAATCGGAGCACACAATTGCTCCGCCATCCCCCAGCTAAGGCAATGACAGGGGCAGCCTTCCGGCTGTCTGACCCACAGCCGCTCTCCGGGACAGGGGAGAAAAGGCAGCATGCGCAGGCTCCCTGGGAAGGATGCCAGGGGCAAGCAGAGGCCAGCTGGGAATGGGAACGACAGGAAGCCAGGCAGCCATGTTCCCTGTGGAAGATGCACTCTGGTGCAGCAATGGTTCTCCTCTCTACCTCCATCCCCCTACACACTGCCACTACCATAAGGCAAAGACTCTGGATGTACATAAAGCCCCCAACCCATTTCTAGCAGCTACTTGGACACTGGCAGACACTTGTTAGCCTTGCTGTTCTTCCAAGCGGAAATCCAAATGTTACAGGAAGCTACAGCGCAAATGCCGCAAGCCGTCCAGGCCAAGGAATGCCTCCTTAGCCACAGCAAACTCATCAGCGCTCCAGGAATCAACACAGAGATGGAATAGGGCTGGAGACTCATGGCCGCCAGTGAAAAATGTGTCAAAAGAGGACAGAGAGGCAGAAGCCCCCCTAGTCTCCTCTTAGCTGCTAGCATGCCCTTGAGAGGGCTCCAGTCAACATAACGTGACTGAAATAAGGATGGATGAGGAAGAGATGGAAGACAATAGATGGGAAGGGGTTGATGTTGGCATTAAGGAAGATTTAATTAAGGACATTCATTTCAAAATACAGTCATCCCTCCATATATACAGATTCTTTATCCCCAGATTCAATTATCCAGGGCTTTGAAATATTTCAAAATATTTGGTTTTGCTATTTCATATAAGGGGCACCATTTTACTATGCCACTGTATATAATGGGACTTGCGCATCCACAGATTTCGGTATCCACAGTGGGCCCTGGAACCAAACCACAGTGGGCACCAAGGATAGGGTTGCCATCCCAGGGGACCTCAAAACTGGGAAAAAATGTAGGACAAGGCTTAAAATGTAGGACATTTTTTTTAAAATTCCCTGGCCAGGAAATTAACCAAAAAAAAAGGTCCTACATTTTTAAACCTTCTCCAAGGCCTGGCTGGGCCTGGGAGACAGCCTCTCCCAAGCCCCTCGAGGACTCTAGGGCCCCGCTGGGGCCTGGGAGACTCTGTAGGCAAGAGGTGCACCATGTTAAGAACTGTATTAAGCAAACTTAGGCTGCTGCACACTGCTTTCACTCTCATCACTCCATCCTATGGAATCCTGGGATTTGTAGTTTGTTGTGATGCCAGGGCTGGGCTTTGAAATCTCAGACATAAGAGAGGCAAAAGGCTTGGGCTGCATCTACACTGGAGAAATCATCTGGTTTGAGACCACTTTAACTGCCTCAGCTGAATGCTATGGAATTCTGGGAATGTTGGTCTGTTCCAGCACCACAGCAGAATGGCAGTTAAACCCCTGGAAAGCTATCTGACCAAGGTGACCAATGCCCTCACCCCAAAATGTAGGGCACCCAAGCAAAAAAATGTAAGACATGGCCAAAAATAAAAGCTAAAAACACCCATGTAATTATAAATCCATGCTTCTTAGCCATGATCCAAATAGAGGACATGTCCTGGAAAAGGAGGAGGATGCCTGGTCACCTTGTCTCTGGTCCAAAATACACTGTAGAAATAAAACAATGCTGGGCTGAAATGCCCAGAGTTCCTCACCAAAGCTGCATCCACACTGAGGAAAGAATCCAGTTTGAGAGTGACTTAACTGTCCTGGGTTAGTGCTGGGGAATGCTGGGAATTGTAGTACACTGTGGCCCCAGAGCTATCTCTGACAGGGAGTCCCATAACTCTCCAAACTTAGTTGAACTGCAGTGCCCAGAATTCCTCCCCAGGTGCATCCACACTGAGGAAATGGTCCAGTTTGAGACTGCTCAGTGCTGGGGAATCCTGGGAATTGTAGTCTATTGTGGCACCAGAGCTCTCTGACAGAGAAGGCCAAATGCCTCAGACACCAGAATTCCAGAGCATTGAGCTTTGGCAGTTAAAGGGGTCTCAAAGTGCGTGGGGGGGGGGGGAGAGAAAAGCCTGGGAGTGTGAATGAGCTTGGCTGTGGGGCTGCTCCGAGAGGAGGAGGAGGAGGAGGCGGAGGGAGGGAGGGAGGGAGGGAGCCAAGGGAAGTGCCAGGACCATCCGGAGCAGGCTCCTCTCTTCCACCGCTCTGCCCTCCTCAGGCAACGCCTCCGCTGTGGACTATTCAGCCTCCTTTTGTCAAAAGAGCTCTGGTGCCACAAGAAACTACACTTCCCAGAATCCTATAGCACTGAGCCATGGATGTTTAAGGGGGGGAGTCAAACTATTTCTGCAGCCTTTGCTACCCCAAAGCCCTTCCTATTTACAAGCAAGGCAAAAGCTCTTCCTTTACCAAGCCATTGAAAACCAACCCAAGCGGAGGGCTGATTGCTTCTTTCCCATTGGTCAGCTTCGGGATAAATTTGCATATTACAATTAAAGGTGTTTAGGGCCTCAAAAACGATCCTGTGATAAAGAATTACAAGAATACTGACGCGGTTTACATTTAAAAGATGAGGCAATTAAACTCCCAGACAACATGAACGATTTATGGCCTTTTTGTCTTTTCTCACTGTAACCTGGAAAGTAAGGCTTCCTGAGGGTATATATACCAAGTGGGCTCACTTGGTATATAATAGCTCTGAGTGGCAGATGTTTTAAAGAGCTGCTCTCTAGGCTACGCCAGTGCGCCAGGTGGGGAGAGTGGCGCACAGCCGCGCGCGGAGGAGCGGACCCCGAACCGGGAACAAGGCGTGGGGGGCCCCCAAACCGGGCCGTGACCGTGAGGGGCCCCCCAAAAGCGTGATTGTCACGGGGGCCGCCGGGTTATGGCATCCCTAACCAAGGACCCACTCTATATAGCTCACCACACTGGGAAAAAAACATGCAGGGGTAAGATGTGTTGGCCATTTAACAAATACAAACAAAACTCCATCTGTAATACCTTTATTGGCCAACTGAAATGCACAATATACTTTTTGCAAGCTTTCAAAGCTCCAGATACGGAAAACTTAAAACCCTCCTTATCCACGGATTTTTTTATCCACAGATTCAAGCATCTACGGCTTTAAAATATTTCTTAAAATATATACATTCTAAAAAGCAAACCTTGATTTTGCCATTTTATATCAGGGACACTATTTTACCATGCCACTGTATTTAATGAGAGTTGCTTATCCACAGATTTTGGTATCCAAGGCGGGTCCTGGAACCAAACCCCGGCGGATACCAAGGACTCATTACACTACATTTCCCATCAAAATTCAAGTGGAAAATATTCCAGTTTAAAAATGTAAACACAACACATGCAGAATTCCACATTCTGCTGTCCAAATTTGTTGTGTTCACTAATTCCTGCTCTGCCGCAAGGTTCCACAGATCCTTCAAGCTCACCAAATAAGGCACCAAGTGGCCTTTGACCAGTGGTCCATCCAACCTAATCCTCTGGCCAACACCTGTTAGTCTCTGGCATCACCAACTGCCTGGTTCTTTTAACTAGCAATGCCAGAGATCACTCCCGGGTTCCTCCACTTACAAACCAAAGACTCTAACACCAAGCTACTGTTCCTTTTCTAGGGCTTAGAACTCTGTACAGTAATAGTCATGTATAAAGGCCTCTTGGATAGCATAATGTGCCTCTGGCAGGAATGGAAGCAAAATTTTAGTGCATGGCACCCAGCTGCCCTTGCTTCTAGATCAGTTATCTATGGGAACAAAGTGCCTTGGGGAGATTATATTAGCAGGGAAAAATAGCAACACATAATGCTCTGTCTACTAATGTTCAAAGAGATAGCTATGTTAGTCTGTGTTAGCATAAAAGACACAAAGGAATCCAGTAGCTGCTTTTGAGAGTATGTGAGAAGAAAAAAACTTATTTTTAGCCCCTACTAGAGTAGACACACTGAATTTACATGTGTTGAGTTACTAAGTACCCAATGATTCAATGAATCAACTCTAGCTGGGACTGACAACTGGATTTAAGCCAAATTCTGCAGCCAGTACAAAAAATATCAATTAAGTCCATCTATTGGATGTTATATCAGCTCCTACATGTAAAAGAGATGGGCTGGAAGTAGAGTTTGGAAGGTTACTTATTTGGACTGCGGTTCTTGGAATATCCCAGCCAGTATGTGAGAGCCAACACGGTACAGTCGTTTGAGTGCTGGACTACAACTCGGGAGACCAGGGTTCGATTCCCGCCTCAGCCATGAAACCCACTGGGTGACCTTGGGCAAGTCACACTCTCTCAGCCTCAGGGGAAGGCAATGGCAAACCTCCTCTAAACAAATCCTGCCAAGAAAATCCCATGATAGGGTCATCATAAGTTGGAATCACACAAAAACACAGATAATTGTACCGATTCTTATTCTAAACTCTTGGCATAATCTGGGAAAGGATGAAGTTCTGACTTGCTAATATATGGAAAGAATTAAGAAACTGTCTTCTGAGTCAAACCACTTATAAATACATGCATGTGTGAACCCTGAACTCACTATGAATTCATTATTATTATTATTATTATTATTATTATTAGGCTTTATTTATAGAGCGCTTTAAATTTCATGGCAGGCTGCAGTCCACTACCCTTCTTCTACTGCAATGTAAGGGATATAGTATATCTTGATTTCAGTAAGGCTTTTGACAGGGTTCTCCATGACATTCTTGCAAACAAGCTTGTAAAATGTGGGCTAGACAAGGCAAGTGTTACATGGATTTGGAATGGGTTGACCGGCCGAACCCAAAGGGTGCTCAACAATGGCTCCTTTTCATCCTGGAGAGAAGTGACCAGTGTTATTCAACATCTTTATCAATGACCTGGATGACAGAATTGGGAGCATACTTATCAAATTTGCAGATGACACCAAATTAGGAGGAGTAGCTACTACCCCTGAGGACAGGATCAAAATTCAGAATGACCTAAATAGATTAGAAAGCTGGGCGAAGCTAACAAAATGAACTTCAACACAGAAAAATGTAAGGTACTGCACTTAGGGCGGAAAAATGAAATGCACAGATATAGGATGGGAGACACCTGGCTGAACGAGAGACTTATACAGGTGAAAGGGATCTGGGAGTCCAAGTGGACCACAAGTTGAACATGAGTGAACAGTGCGATGCGGCAGCTAACAAGGCCAATGCAATTTTAGGCTGCATCAATAAAAGTATAGTGTCTAGATCAAGAGAAGTAATAGTGCCGCTGTATTCTGCTTTGGTCAGGCCCCACCTGGAATATCGTGTCCATTTCTGGGCACCACAATTCAGAAAGGACATTGAGAAACTGGAGCCATGTGTCCAAAGGAGGGCAACTAAAATTGTGAAGGGCCTGGAAACCATGTCCTATGAGGTAAGACTTAGGGAGCTGGGGATGTTTAGCCTGGAGAAGAGAAGGTTAAGAGGTGATATGATAGAACTGTTTAAATATTTGAAGGGATGTCATAATGAGGAGGGAACAAGCTTGTTTTCTGCTGCTCCAGAGAACAGGACCAGGAACAATGGATCCAAGCTCCAGGAAAAGAGATTCCAGCTCAACATTAGGAGGAATTTCCTGACAGTAAGGGCTGTTCGACAATGGAATGCACTCCCTCGGAGGGTGATAGAGTCT
Organism: Sceloporus undulatus; assembly: GCF_019175285.1. Lineage (NCBI taxonomy): Eukaryota > Metazoa > Chordata > Lepidosauria > Squamata > Phrynosomatidae > Sceloporus > Sceloporus undulatus. The sequence continues at coordinate 3,098,246 of NC_056525.1, read as the reverse complement.
CCTTCCTTGGAGGTCTTTAAACAGAGGCTGGATGGCCATCTGTCGGGGATGCTTTGATTGTAATTTCCTGCATGGCAGAATGAGGTTGGACTGGATGGCCCTTGTGGTCTCTTCCAACTCTATGATTCTATGATTCTATGAATTTGTTTTAGTATATTAGTATATTATTTTAAAGATTTAGTATTTTAGCATTTTATACTGTTGTGTTTTATCATCTGTTTTTGATTATTTATGTTTGATGTTCTACCCTTTGGTGGAAAGTGTATAATAAATAAAGCTTGTTGTTGTTGCTGCTGCTGCTAGCTATTTTACTTCTGTGGTAAGTGGCACAGCTATAGGGAGAAGATCAGAAGCATCAGGCTCCATTTTATGCTAACTATAGTTTCTCTTCCAAATTATAAATTAGAGTTAATAATTATGGCTAGTAGAAACAAGAGAGCCAGTGCGCCTAGTGGTTTGAGTGTTGAATTAGGACTCCAGAGGCCAGGGTTCGGTTCCCAGCTCAGTCATGGAAACCCACAGGTGACCTTGGGCAAGTCACATACTCAGCCTCAGGGAAGGCAATGATAAACCTCCTCGGAACAAAGCTTGCCAAGAAAACCCTATGATAGAGTTGCCTTAGGGTCACCATAAGTCAGAAACATTGCACCCAACAAGAAGTAGGAACAAACTTCAGAAATTGGCCTAAATAGATTTGTTTCCACTAACTATATATATAAACCTCAGCAGTGGGAATCATTTCAACCTCCAGATGTTGAACAACAACTCCCAGTAACCCCTAACCAGTGCAACCAATGGTAAGCAACAACGGGAGTTGCAGTCCAGCAACCTCTGGAGGGTCACAATTTCCAGCTCTGCATAAGATTACAGACAGCTTGTCTGTGTTGTTAGTGAGGAAAGCCACAAATAATCAAACAAAAGTGGAACCTGCCTACTCTAGCTCTCATCTTCACAAGATGAAGGAAGTGCAGCACATGAGCCTGGGAGGAAGCTAGGCTGGTTTTTATAATACCAAGCTATGACTTGATACCATAGGCAAGTTTAGTGGGAAGTGTTGCCAGAAACCCGCATCCAGCCCTGGAAAATTCAACCTGCCTGAGACAGTCTACTGCACTCTCAAACAGTTCTTACAGTAAAGAAGTTCTTCCTAATGTTTAACTGGCATCTATTTTCTTGTCATTTGAATCCCTTGGTTCCCAGTACAGTTTCTGGAATTGCAGAAAAATCGTTTGCTCCATCTCCTATATGATATCAGATGGTTCAGATTTTAAAAGACAGCTACCATGTCACTTCTCAGTCTTCTCTTTTCCTAATTTGTTTTTCATACGGCTTGGTTTCCAGATCTTTGACCATCTTGGTCATTCTCCTCTGGACATGTTTCACTTGTCAATATCCCTCTTGAACTGTGGTGCTCGGAACTGGACACAATATTCCAGGTGAGAGGTGTGTGTGTGTGTGTATTCATTCATATATACCTGGAATACTGTAAATATAAGAAGCAGAATACAGTGACACTAATACTTCCCTTGATCGCGACACTATACTACTATTGATCCAGTCCAAAATTGCATTGGCTTTTTTGTCCGCTTTGTCACACGGTCGACTCATGTTTAGCCTGTGGTCTACTAAGACTTCTAGACTTTTCTCTCATGTACTGCTTTCAGGCCAGATGTCACCCATCCTGTGTTTGTGCATTTCATTTTTTCTATGTAATACCTTACATTTATCCCTGCTGAAATTTATTTTGTAAGTTTTGCCCCTCTCCAGCACTTCAATCTGTCAAGTCATTTTGAATTCTGATCCTATCTATTTTTGTAACTGGAAATCTTTGTTTCTCCTCAGAAACGCACTGCTTCTGTTGCCAAAGAATTCCAGGAGCAGCAGTTTTTCTCCCCTGCGGAGGCTCCCAGGCCACCCCAAACCTTAAAAAACAAACCTGGATCAGAAGCCATGTCTAGTTTTGATTTCCCTACCAGAATTTTTGGGCCAACTGCAGTCTGCAGAGAGGGTCTTCCAGAGTTAGGTTAGCATTATCATATATATGTCTGGGCCCTGGATACTTGAGGGAGCACCTCTTCCAAAATATGCCTGTTTGTGAACTTAGGAGTGGGGTAATGCACTGGGGTAAGGCATGGGAAAGGGCCTTCTCTGCTGTAGGACCCAGATGTGGATGCCCCCCTTAGAAACCCATCTGGATCAGAAGATGGCTTCACCATTCTGGTGCTGAGCTAAAACATATGCATTTTCTTAGAACCTTTGAGCTAACTGAATTCATCCAGATTCAGACATGTTCATGGTTTTAACTTTTCTAAATGGCTTACTATGGTTTTTAGGGTATTTAAATTATTTCCCATTATTCTAAATGGGAAATATTGTTATTACAAGAGACCATAAGGTAAAGGATGGAAATACAAACATTGTACGGGTTGAGTCTCCCTTATCCAAAATGCATGGGAACAGGAGCGTTTGGGATTTTTTTTCATATTTTGGAATATTTGCCTGTGCATAATGAGATGTCTTGAGGATGGGACCAAAATCTAAACAAGAAATTCATCTAAGTTTCATATACATCTTATACAAAGAGCCCAAAGGTAATATTATACATCAATATTTTTAATAATTCTGTGAATGAAACCAAGTTTGTGTACAATGAACTTCCAGAAAGCAAAGGTATCACTATCTCAGTCAACCAGGTGGACAATTTTAGATTTTTAATATTTCAGATTTTGGAATTTTGGATAAGGGAGGCTCAACCTGTAAATAAAAATAAGTAAGTATCTGAACCAGCCCAATCTATAGTGAGTTCTTTCCACCCCTCCTTCCCTGCTGCCCCCATTGCTACTGAAGCTCCTAGGTCTTCCAGTGCTACCCATACCTGGCAAGTGCTTCTCAGGACTGAGAAACTGCTCCATGATTGTTAAGCTGTGGCCATGTGTTCCACTTAGTTGAGGGTTGGCAACTGCGGAGAGGGGTTAAAGCAACTCTGCTTCCTCCATTGACCACATGCCCACTTCAAGCATGAACAAAGTGATCTTATATTACATCCAGGTCCAGGAATTAGTAAAAAAAAAAAAAAAAAAAAAAAAAAAAAAAAAAAATCTAGCCAATGGTTATGCGTATGGCAAAATAGCATGGGATAAAAGGAACCAATCCACCATGTTTTTGTGGGCTGTTTGTGTGTGCATGTTTTACTCTTTTTTTTCTGTGTTTTCCTTAGCGGAGGCCTGGGTGGGCACAAAATGACTCCCCAGGGGCTTCATATGGCCTGCAGACCACACTCTCCCTGTCCTATAGGCTAAGCATGTGTTGTGTGAAGGGGTCCTTGCTTTGTTGATGACAGGAAGCATTTCCTTTTGCTTCTGTGTGGCTGGCCCCTGCCCCCCACATGCCTTGCAACCCATGCTCATCCCCCTTCTCTGAGCACATCTGCCAGAGCCATCTTCCCCATTCACTCATGCCCCCCTTTGCTCAATTCTAGCCTTTTCTCTCATGCCCACCTCCTCACACTCAGGACTCTGTTTCCTACATTGACCACCTCTGGGCTGCCAGGAAGGGGGGCTCAGGTAGACAAGGAGTTGGCTGCAGGGGGCATTTGGGGAATACAAGGAGAGAGTCTCACCGCCCGGTAGGTCTTCTTCTGCCCGGCATGCTTGGGCGCTTTGCCTGGCTCGGCTGAGTTCTCCACATGCATTGAGTAGATGATGTCAAAGAAATCTTCCACCACAGCGACGCGCTTGAGAGCGATGCCCTCGGGCTCCGACAGACCATCTGCCCCCTACAACCGCACAAGCAAGTCAAGTTAGACTCAGGGATGGGTGACGGGGTGACGTGAAGGGCTGCAGTGGAGGGGGCAGTCAGGAAGAAAGTAAAGGAAGGAAAACACATATCCCACTCTTGACATGATGCCCGAGAGTCAGTATGGAGGAAGAAGGGGAGGCAATTTTCTTGTCAGGGAAAGGAGGGTGGTGTTATAGAACCAAGAAAACCCGCTTTTGCAGAAACCTTATCACCAGGCTAGATATATTTTTAAACACATACACACAAAGAGCAACCCTTCGTAAGTGCACACTACTATGTTTTTCAGCTGCTATACCCTTGGCCATTTTACTGACTAATTTCAAGCAAGTTACACAGTACCCAGAGCTGGGGAGGAATTACATTTTTTGGACTACAACTCTCAAAACCACCTTGCCAGCACAGGGTCCATGTTTGCTAGAAGAGTCTGCAGTCCTAATTTTTGTTTTCTTTTCCTCGCCTTTGATATTAACAAGAGCCCTTCTCAGATACCAAAGGAGGTATTAAAAATTATGTAGAAGCTAATAAGCAAAAACCTACCACTTCTTGTTAGATGATGAATGATATCTTCATGAGGTGACACATACAAGGAAGAAATGAATGGGCGCCCTTAAATCAAATCCACGCTGATTAAAAGTCTGACCTTACACATTCACATTCATGTCCGCTGACTACTAAACTAAAGCTTGATTAATCTACTAACTAAAATGTTGTAAATACAACCATTCTGCCCTAAATCCCAGGTGCTTCGCTGTATTGTTATGCTGTTACATGTTACAGTGGGTTTTTGGTATCGCCTGTGGTTTAGTTCCAGGACCCTCCATGGATGCCAAAAATCCATGGATGCTCAATTCACATTAAATACAGTGTCATAGAAAAATGGTGTCCTTTATATAAAACAGAAAAATCAAGGTTTACTTTTTGGAATTTATATATGTTTTAAAATATTTTTAAGGCATAGATGGTTGAATCTGTGGCTAAGCAATCTGTGGATACAGAGGGCCAACTGGCTCTAATGAACCTAAACATTTTGTACTGTCACAAAGGGTACCAACTGCATACTGAACCCAATGTGGGGTGGAAGGTAAATCCAAAAGACTAAGTACAGTCCATATCCGTAGAGTTTGTATCAACGGATTCAACCATCCACAGCTTGAAAATATTTTTTAAAAATCTCAAAAGCAAACCTTGATTTTGAAATTTTATCGACAGGACACCATTTTAACTACCCCACTGTATATAATGGGACGTGAGCCGTCACAGATTTTGGTATCACTGTGGGTCCTAAACCTCAGCAGAAACCAAACCTCAGCAGATACCAAGGGGCCACTGTATGTGTGTGGGGTGTGCATGTAAGAAATGTAAGTGCATGTACGTTATGGTACACGTGCATACCAAGGGCCCACAACTTTCTTATAAAACCTTTGCACTCCTAGGACAGAATGCTAAAAGCTGAGTTTCCTTGTGTCTCAACAAAGATAATGGCTAGTAATTTAGGGGATATACAGACCTCCCCTTTGTAGCAGTCTGCAGCCGCCCCTTTACTGACTGGATCGGTGCCACAGCAACTGCATGCTGCGGCACCAATCCGGCCTCTGTAGAGCACAAAAAGGAGCCGGAAAAAATGGCTCCTTTTTGTGCCTCTGAAGGGGTACCATAGCCACTGTTATGCAGCGTGATGATGTGCCTTTGGCACTGTGCTTTTTGGTACCTGCACCAGAGGTGCATCATCATGGCATGTGCCATGTAGACTGGAGCACGCTGCAATGATGCCCTGCTGGTGGTGGTAGGGCATGGAGCATGCAGATGCTCAGCCCTCACCCCCCCCCCCCAACAGGCTGGCATTTTTCACTGGTCTTTACAGGGCCTTACGTTTTAGAAGAAAAGACAAGGAGGAAGGGCAGCCATGAAAAAGCTAGAGATGATCCAAAAGAGATGTACAACTCCAAGCCGGATGGTGAAAAAAGCACATGAGAAGAAGAACAACTCATTTGAGATGTGGTGCTGGAAAAGAGCGCTGAGGATAGCATGGACAGCCAAAAAGACAAACAAATGGTCCTAGAACAGTTCAAGCCTGAATGACTCCTAGAAGCCAAGATGATTAAATTGACGCTGTTGTACTTCAGCCACATCATGAGCAGGCAGGACTCACTGGAAAATAATGCTGGGAAAGGTGGAGGGAAGTAGAAAGAGAGGAAGAGTGCACACCAGATGGCTGGACTCTATAAGGGAGGACACAGGTCTGTGACTGCAGAATATGAGCGGAGTAGTGGTGGACAGGGAGACTTGGAGCTGTTTCATTCACAGGATCGCCATGAGTTGAAGTCAACTCGAAGGCAATTAACAACAACAACAAACTTACTGTTACTTTACTATGAAAGGGAGGAAGCTGAAGAGCCCAGAAAAGTGTCCATACTGTCTCTACTATGACCCCCTCCCCCCCAATTGCCTGCCTGATGCTTGGGTCAGCTAGGACTCCACCTTCCCCATGCAGTCGCTGCATCTTCTCTTCCCCCAGATCCTTTCCCCCAGTTCAGAGATCCAGGCAGCTTATAAAAGAAATACAGGTAAATATTAACACAAATACAGCTAAAATTAATTAAGGATGTAATTAAAGACAAATTAAACTAAAACCAGCTAAGAAGTCTTCACTTGACCTTTGGAAGGATAGCAAGGAGAGCATCGGTTTTAACATCTTTAGGGAGGGAGATCATAGTCTGGGGGAAGCCACTGAGATGGTCCTCTCCAGATGTACCTGTGAAGTGGTTTGGACAGAGAGAAGGGCCACTCTAGAAGATCTCAAAACAGGAGTATGTTCAAATAGGATAATAAGGCCCCCCAGATAACCTAGACCTTGCTTACAAAGGTTTGTTCAGATGCACTGAGAGAACATGCCTGATTTCCAAACACTGAACCTGTCTAGAAGAATATTTTGACTTACAAGCCAGCAGCAAGACAAGGGGCATGTTCGAGGGGTGCAGCCATCACAATACACGAAAGTACCATCTAGATACAGACCCATCAAGAGGGCAGACTTTCACCTGGAGGCTTGAATCAGCACTGAGCCTCCCTCCTCCCAGGCGCTGACCTTTTCCCAGGTTTCACATTTATTTTCTCCCTCCCTCCTCAAGTTCCCTAAGACACAACAGTCAAGCAGCATCACTGCTGCTAAGCGCAGGGTGTGCAAGTCCAAGGATTCTCTAAAGCAGTCACATGCCAGCAAGAAAGAGAGACAGAGAGAGGAGGTGAATACACCATGGGCACTTGCTCATCCTGGCAAGCCATGCCAAGGAAGAGGAGGCATCCCTCGCTTAATCCCCAGCCAACCCCAAGCACATGGTTGCTGAGGGAAGCTGATGGAAAACAGGAATGGGAAAACGGGAAATGAATGGAAATCACACCACTGTGGGGCTGATTTTTCCTGTAGCCAGACAAGGCTGTTACAGCGCTCTAGTTAAAAGCAAAATTAAGGTGTGATTGCCTCCTGTCGCTCACGCCTGGCTCAGAGTTTGCACCTGTCATCTGCATTTGCAAAAACTACTCTCACACAAATAACATACAGATTCACCGCCGGGATGTGATGATGACCATTGGCTCAGATGGCAAAATGTCTGGACAAAATGTGGGGGATGTTAATCCTTGAATCAAAGGCAAAATAGGCAAGTGGAACCTCCTTGTACACCATCCTTATACTTCTGAAGATGCTAGAAGCAAAAGTGAAGATGAGCAGCTGAATTTCTACCATGTTTGTGTTTGTGCAATTTCCAAAGGCACTGAACTACTGGATACTGGCAGACCTTTCATCTGATCCAGGACAGTTCTTCTTACAGACACATGCAAACTGTGTACACAAGCACATATTTAATTGTTGATTTAACAGGCCTCTGTATATCCATAATTTATGTACTCAACAAACACCTGTCTCAAGCAGCCCCTTGAGAGATTTGTGCTTTTAAAAAATCAGGGATTTAATTCAAGATGTCTTTCATTTTATACCACGTACAGCAATTTCACTATAGATAAGGGCAAGATCTAAAGGTCATCTAATCCTACTCCGTGTCTTAAAGTTAATAATGTCTCCAGACATTATTAACTCTCTATGAACTCTGGGGCAGTGCTTGTAAAGTTATTCTCAAGGAGAATGAATATAATGGCACATTGAAGCCACCTCTAACTCAGAAGTGGCAGAAGGATGCTCTGGGACCTATTCTTTATGGACGGTTTCAGCATGTCCTTAGATTCTTTCTCCTCAAAGGTAAATTTAGACGCTGTCTCCAACAAAAATCTTCAGACCACAACCAAGTCCACTGATTTCAATGAACACCTAGTTATGCACAAAACTGGCCTCTTTGCTATCTTTACATTGTGCCTGATGGGAAATTCTGTGCAACTTAAAGGCTTGTGTATTTGACTTTTTCAACCAAAAAAGTCCTCCTACTTCTAAATATGTACAGAAATAAAATATTTATTTGTATTATTTTAACTAAGATCTTTAATTATTTTATTATGAACAGAGAAGCTGGAGTCTAGGGTTCTCTATCTTGCCTGTGCTTTCCCATAGCACATGTCATGTTTGGTTTTGGAAAACCATCTTGTTTTTGATCTTCTGTTCTTAAGGAGAACAAAATCCTACAGTGACAAGTGCATGATATAGCAACTTAAAGATTTTCTTTCTAACATGTACCATTTAAACATAATGTTTCTGAGTGTTCAAAGCACTTCACGTACATTATTTCTGTAAAGCTTGCAAGAACTCTATATGGTCAATTATAATTACTGTACCATTTCCTTAGTGCAACCAGCTGAACTTTTCACAACGGGGAAGAGATGTGAACCAGGAACCTCCTGTGTTTCTGCTCAGTTTATTAGACACTATACTATCACTCAGACTGAAGCGAGGAAAGGAGGTAATGATGAGTATTTGACAGGCTTCTAGGCCACTGAAGAAACATATAGGCTTTCTTGGTTGTTCTTGCTGCTTCACAGTAGCGTTAAACTTCTGGAACAATATGTTCTGTCCATCCTCTGTCTTTCCTTCTCTTTCTCTCTTTTACAGTCTGCCACTTTGTTCTCAAACTTTCATTCTGCCCGTTTTCAGTCATTTCATCCACACTGCAGAAATAATCCAGTTTGGCACCTGTTTAACTGCCATGGCTCAGTACCATTTAATTCTGGGAAATGTTGTTTTGTGAGACATTTAGCCTTCTCTGTCAGAGAGCTTAGTGCCTCAACAAACTACAATTCCCAGAATTCCATAGTTTGAGCTATGGCAATTAAAGTAGTGTGAACATGGATTATTTCCATTGTGCAGATGTAGCCTTAGGGCACATCTGCACTGCAGAAATAATCCAGTTTGGCACCGCTTTAGCCACAGCTCCATGCTATGGAATTCTGCAATTTGTAGTTTTGTGGGACATCTACTTTCCCTGTCAGAGAGCTCTGGTGCCACCATAAACTACAAGTCCCAGGTTTCCACAGCATTGAGCCACAGCAGTTAATGCAGCGTCAAACTGCATTATTTCTATATTTTTGTGGGTTTTTCAGGCCATGTGGCCGAAAAACCCACAAAAAACTATGGATGCCGGTCGTGAAAGCCTTCGACTTCACACTGCATTATTTCTGCAGTGCAGATGCAGCCCTTGTTGGTATCCACTGTGGTTCCTTGAACCAAACCCTAGAGGATACCAAGGGCCACTGTAAAATGAAGCATAAATAAATGTCATGTTCAGACATGGGTCTCATCGGCAATATAGCTCATCATGTACAGTATGTGCAAATATTCCAAAATCTGAAAAACTCCCAAATCCAAAATTGTTCTGCTACCAAGCATTTTGGATAAGGGAAACTCAACCTGTATTTTATTTGTGCCCACTGACTGCAATTGCTTTTTTCCTTTCCTAGAAACTCAGGCAAGGGGACTATTAGGTGATCTGTACTATGCCAGCCCAACTATGCTTCTCATGTCCAAACTAATCTTCTTTGGTACAGTTAAGTCTACCAACGGTTTACAAGCCCACCTTCCCTGCCTTTTACCGAGTGTCACATCTATACATTGAACAAGCAGAACTCTTCTTGGTAGTGGGAATTTCACCTGTTAAAATTCTGTTAGAGTACGGGCCATTAAAAAAAAATACATACCTCCTCCTTGCTAGAATTTGCAACCATTAATCTTCCTTCAACTAGCCCTTGCAAACAGCTGTAACTCCCTCTTCTTCATGGCAGCCTTTCATATTGTGAAAATCCAACATCACATCTGATAACACTCTCCAGTTTATTGCCTCCACCTCTAAACACAACCTAGGCAGTATTTCTACTGAGATTTACAATATGCCAAGCGGCAACTGCTCTGGCGCAAATGCTTTCTTAATGCAGCCCAAAACAAAACTTTCCTTGTGCCAAAGATTTCTGCGCATTTTACCATCACACCTCGGCAGCCCTTATTGTATACAACTCTGCTTCTCTGTTTTCCTTCCTCATCAAATGTTTGACAGGTATACAACAATATATAAGCTTCCCACTGCAAGTGTAAGAGCTTACAAACTTTCACACACAAATACAAAATATTTGATTTTTATAACATTGTCTCTACTGAGGATTCAGGCAGAATCAGGAAGTCTCTACTGAAAGCTTTAGTGTGATTCCATTAGATGTGTGAAGAAAATTGGGGAGCTTCACCTCGGTTGAAAGTTCTATTGGCTCAGTACAGACAGGCCAAAATAAAGCTGCTTTGGATCACTTTGGAGGTATGCTTTTTAAGTGATGCATGCATCCTAAGAGTCAGAAGCAACGCCAAAGCCATGTTCCAGTCCTAAGGACTGGAGCATGGCTTTGGTGCAGCTTCCAGACTCTTAGGATGTATGCATCATTTAAAGAGCATACCTCCAAAGTGACCCGAAGCAGCTTTATTTTGGCCTGTCTGTACGGGCCCTTAGTCAAGAAACCATCCCATTTTTCCTCCTTGTTGGAACTGTTTGAAATTGTGCCTTCAATATCTCCATTTTGAGAAAGTCCCATCCGTCCTGAACTCCCTTCTCTTTTAGTATTTCTGACCATAGGATCACCCTCAATACTTCTCTAAGTTTACTGAAATCCGCTCTCTTAAAGTCTAGAATGCATGTCTGACTTTGCCTGGCTTCTCCTTACCATTGTATAACAAACTCCAAGAGAATATGGTCACTTCCACCTAAGGATCCCACCACTTGCACCCCATTAACCAAGTCATCCTTGTTGGTTAGGATCAGATCTAAAATAGCTGACCCCCTTGTTGCCTCTTCCACCTTTTGGACCATGAAATTGTCTTCCAGGCAAGTGAGGAATTTACTAGACCTTGAGGATTTTGCTGAGTTTGACTTCCAGCAAATGTCAGGATAGTTGAAGTCCCCATCACTACTACATCTCTCCTTCCTGAGTGTGTGGTCATCTGTTCTAGATGTGTGGTCACCAGGAGCCTTGGTGGCGCAGGGATTAAATGCCTGTACTGCAGCCACTCACTCAAAACCATAAGTTTGCGAGTTCAATACTAGCCAGGGTTCAAGCTTGACACAGGTTTGCATCCTTCTGAGGAGGGAGCTAAAATGAGTACCCAGCTTGTTGGGGGCAATTATCTTACAGTTGTAAACCGCTTAGACACTGTTTGTTCATTATGAAGCAGTATATAAATGAAGCTGTTTGTTTGTTTGTTCTAGAAAGGCATTATCCAATTCCTCCGTCTGACTTGGGTGTCTGTAGAAGGGTCCCACAATAACATCCCTGTTGTTTCCTTTCCTTTTCATTTTTATCCAGATGCTCTACATCTGACTTCCAGGATTTAAGTCCTGGATCTCTTCACAGGTGTAAACATCCCTGATACTGTATATAATACTACTATTACTCCTTCCCTGTTTGGCTTATTTCTCTTTTTAAAAGTCATACTCCTCTGTTACTACATTACAATCATGAGACTCATCCGGCCAGGTTTCAGTGATACCTATTATACCATTTGTCAGTTTTTTATCCTGTGGTGCATTTTGGAGTCATTTTTAAGACATTTGTATAGTTTTGACTCCAAACTACACCACAGAGTAAAAAAATAAATGACAAACTTTTCTCGTAGTCTTTCTGAAATGTCCACCTTTTGGGGGATATAATGACTGGAGGGAGCAGAAATGATTTACACCTAAGTTAAGGAATCTGGTATCCTTTCCTTCAACAGTGCTGCTCTAAAAATGGCAGCCATGCTGCGACATCATCATCATGATTATCATGGCGACAGGCTTGCCAGGAAAATCATCTGAGAAACCAAGAAGCTGCTTAAATCACACATTGTCACTGTTCAGGAACAATAATGAGTGATGAGTGTTGTGAGGAAGGAGCCAAAATAAACACACTCCGAGAGGCCTTTGTCCAAGGCCCACTGTTTTGTGAAGCAAGAGAGCAGCCATGTTTGTTTTCTGCCTCTCCCCTCAACCTGAATGGAGCCACCTCTTTGACAAACTAGGGGTGATATATCCAGAAAACATATCCAGGGGTAGCCGTGTTGGCCATACAGGAAAATAACATCCACATTAGGAGGAATGTCCTGACAGTAAGGGCTGTTCAACAGTGGAAGACAGTCCCTCAGTGTGGAGGAGTCTCCTTCCTTGGAGGTTTTTAAACAGAGGCTGGATGGCTATCTGGCTTTGATTGTGAGTTCCTCCATGGCAGAATGGGGTTGGACTGGATGGCCATTCTTGGGGTCTCTTCCAACTCTATGATTTTTCTACGATTATATGAGGGCCCCACAAGCTCCTTGCCTTTTCAAATAGCCTATTCTCCCAGCATGTTTCTCCTACTTATATACAGTGAGGCCGCAGCACTGAAAGATGTGCTGAAAAAAGTCCTGGAATGCCCTGCAAGAAGTAATGGGGCGCACGCCCAAGCATACGCATTATTTCCCTTATGTGGGGGGGGGCTGAATGGATTCCCCGCATAAGGGAGGGGCCCACTGTAGTATCTTCTTGTGTTACTCACATGACATATATCTCTTTCTCTCCCCTTATCACCTTTTATACCAATCAATCCATCCATCCATCCATCCATCCATCCATCCATCCATCCATCCTTTTATACCATTTCACATTTCTCCAGGTGCCTTTTCTTCTCCCCTCCATTTCCCTTCATCTAATGCCCTTCTCAGACACGCTTCTTTCCTACTTATGAGTGCCTTTCCTGCATCCTTATTCTCCTAAGTGCTTTGCCTCTCCTGTCCCCAAATCTTTCTTTTTTGTGCTGCATCCACAATGGTGACAATCCCCTTCCTGATCCAAAAACATTCCTCCTTGCTCCAGCAGCGACATATATAGCACTTGCCCCTCAGATCCAATGGCCTGTTACAAACAGTCAAAATAAAGCTGCTTCGAGACACAGTGGAGGTATGGTGTTTCAATGATGCATGCGTCCTAAGAGTCCAGAAGTCGCACCAAAGCCACGTTCCAGCCCTAAGGACTGGAGCATGGCTTTGGTGTGACTTCTGGACTCTTAGGACGCATAGCATCATGGAAACACCATACCTCCACTGTAGACGCGAAGGCAGCTTTATTTTGGCTGTCTGTAATTCCTTCCCATAAAGTCACTGTCCTTTTCCTCCTTTCTCCATCAGGAACCTAAACATGGCTTTGCAGGATCAGGCCACCGTTTTCCACGATTGACTCTGGAAAGCCTACAGGCTGAGTCTCCCTTACCTGAAAATGCTTTGAACCAGAAGTGTTTTGGATTGAGGAATATTTGCACGTACATAATCTTTGAAATGGAATCCAAGTCTAAACATGAAATTCATTTAGGTTTCATATGCACCTTATACCCATACCCTGAAGGTAATTTTATACATAACATTCTTAACAATTTTGTGCACGAAACAAAACTTGTGGACACTGAATCATCAGAAAGCAAAAGTGTCACTATCTGAGACACACGTGAAAAATGTTTTGGGTTTTTTAAATATTTCAGAACTCCAGATAAGGGAGAATCAACCTGTACAAGCAAGATATGCAGCCAACTGGCATTCAATGGCATACTATCTCTGAACACAGAAGCTCAAAAAAGCATGATTAAAAAGCATCAATACAAGTTTGGTCACCAAAATTAAAATTATAAGAAAGGTGGAGGCTGGTAAAAGGCGGAAGGAGCAGGAACGGCCCTGGAGACATTTTGGAAGAAGCCTTCAAGTGGTCTATAGAAGCTTCAGTTGGGTTTTATCTACTTATGCAAGGCTCACTTGACCTGGCTGTTTCATTTCGCATGTGCATCATTTTGCATTTGCATTGTTAAACTTTTGGATTAAAAGTTTTCTGAAACAGGCTGAACTACTCTGTTTTTTGTGGAGTAAAAATCTACCCCTATTTTCTTCCCATGTTATTTCTGCTTCAGGGCTCAATTTTCTGTTAAAGAAGTAATTCCCAATGGATACATAAGGACATGCTAAAGTGTCACATCAAGACAGGTCATTTGGGAATTCTCATACACAGCACAGTCATGCTTCGTAAAGATTACCTCTGGGGCTGCAAATAGGTGTCCACTGTAGCGAAACATGAAGTTCCTCTTCATAAAATGACTACACAGAAGGCCATATTTTGCAATATAATGAGCAAATGTAGCTATCTGTTGGGTCTCCCTATTGCTGTACAATGGGTTCTTGTCCCTAACAAAGAGAGAAGAGACAATCTGCCCATGTTTACTGCCATTTAAGTAATTGGCACATTCTTTTTTCCTTAAGATTACCTTTTTTAAAAAACCGCATAATGATCTCGTGAGATCATTTAAACTGAGAGACAGTCACTGGTGCAAAGTCACTATCAACTTCCTGACACATCAACAGTGTCTCTTTGCTCTTACAGTATTTCTAAACCATTAACTCTAGGGGCAAATTTCTGCACATACTCAAAAGCATTCAGACGAGGATCAGAGAACTATTTGGCAACCTCACAGAAGTCTGGCTCTTCCCTGGTGCACCCATCCATTTCCTTCTCATGTTGCACACCCACAACCACACACACACATTAACCTCCCTAAGAAAAGACCAGTCCTCCATGCCCAAGCTGTATGTGCTCTCAGCTATACCATGATAACAGTGTCCTCCATTGTTGGCATCCCTTGCAGCACAAAAAGCTCAATCTCTTTCACTTGATGCTAAGTTACTACAGCTCAGCAAGAAAAAGAAAGTATTATCACCGATTGCTGCTGTCATGAATGGGTCCTCTCTTCTTACCTCCTGTACATTTGGGCTCTGCTCTGCATAAGAAAAGCCTTGCAGTTGATGGCCTTTGAGCATTTGTGTTTTGACAACTTTCTCTTTACCCATCTGTCAACTAAGAATACATATATACAGTGGGCTCCTGGTATCCATTGGGATTTGAATCCAGGACCCCCGTGGATGTCAAAACCCGTGGATGCTCAAGTCCCATTAAATACAATGGCATAATAAAATGGTGTCCCTTATATAAGATGGCAAAATCAAGGTTTGCTTTTGAGGATTTATATTTTTGGAACATGGCGTAGTAGTCTGAGTGTTGGACTGTGACACTGGAAACCAGGGTTTGAATCCTCACTCATCCATGAAATCCACTGGGTGACCTTGGGCAAGTCACACTCTCTCAGCCTCATAAGAAGGCAAAAGCAAACCCCTCTGAAGAAACTTACCAAGAAATCCCTGTGATAGGTTTGCCTTAGAGTCACCATAAGTCGGAAATGATTTGAAGGCATACAATAACAGCAGCAGCAGCAGCAGCAGCAGCAGCAGCAGCAGCAGCATAATAATAATAATAATAATAATAATAATAATAATAATAATATACAGTGGGCCCTTGGTATCCACTGGGGTTTGGTTCCAGGACCCTTCGTGGATACCAAAATCAATGGGTACTCAAGCCCCATTAAATACGATAGCATAGTAAAATGGTATCCCTTATATAAAATGGCAAAATCCACGTTTGCTTTTTGGACTTTATGTATTTTTAAAAATATTTTCAAGCTTGAATCCATGGATAACGAAACTGTGGCAATGGAGGACTGACTGTACGTTATATATAGTATAGCTATATATATATAACATGAGAAATGAATCTTTTATATTCATATAAGTGCTTTTAGCTTTTATTTTGTAATGTTCTACACTTTTTGAAACGTGGTGCTGGAGAAGAGTGCTTGGACATAATAATAATAATAATAATAATAATAATAATAATAATAATAATAATAATAATAAATTGTTTATTTGTTAACCGCTTTTCCTACGATCAAAGCGGTGTACAATATCGTTAAAAACAAACAATAAGAACAATTAAAAATTCACATCTAAAAATACATATTAAAAAAGTAAATTCAAACAAGATTAAAAACATATAATAAACTATTAAAACCATAAATTACTGTATATCAAAGACAATGGATGAGACGCAGACGAATTGGGAGGGGGTTGTTAGGCTGTAGAGAGATGAGTCTTTAGAGCCTTCTTAAAGCGTCCACCGTCCCTGAGGCGAATCTCTTCCGGAGGGCCATTCCATAGGTAGGGTTGCAAACCCGGCTGCAACTGGCATTATCCCGTTTTGGCGGCCCGGGGCCCCCCCTCCGCGGGTGCTGACAAAGAACCGGGACAGACCCCAGTTGCAGCGCTTGACCGCGCTGCCCTCCTCCTCCTCCACTGAGTGGAGGAGGAAGAGGAGGGCCGCGCAGGCTGGGGTGGAGGAGGCGAAGGGGGAAGCCCCTCCTCACCCTCCCCGCCTCCCTACGCGGTGTAGCCTAGAGAGCAGGTCTTCGGGACGCCCGCCACTCAGAGCTTTTGCCCGCCCACGTCAGTATATATACCCTGCAAGAGGCCTTACTTTCCAGGTTACAGTGAGGAAAGAAAACAAAGGCCATAAATCGTTCATGTTTCACTGGGAGCCTAAATGCCTCATCTTTTAAATGTCTTCCGCGTCAGTATTCTTGTAATTCTTTATCACAGGATCGTTTTTGAGGCCCTAAACACCTTTACTTGTAATATGCAAATTTCTCCCGAAGCTGACCAATGAGAAATAAGCAATCAGCCCTCCACTTGGGTTGGTTTTCAATGGCTTGGAAGGAAGAGATGTTGCCTTGCTTGTAAATAGGAAGGGCTTTGGGGTAGCAAAAGGCTGCAGAAATAGTTTGACGCCCACTTAAACATCCATGGCTCAGTGCTATGGGATTCTGGGAATTGTAGTTTCTTGTGGCAGAGCTCTCTTGACAAAAGGAGGCTGAATGGTCCACAGAGCTACAGTTCCCAGGATTCCATAGCCTTGAGGAGGAGGAGGAGGTGGTGGTGGTAAGTGGCCAGAGGCCTCAAGTTTTTTAAATTTTATTTTGTGTGCTTTTAATGCTAACAAGTCTCCCTTGCTTTGACAATGATAGTGTGGTGGTGGTGGTGGTGGTGATGATGATGATGATATGAGTCAACTTGAGATGTATGCAGGCACTGTTTCAGAAGCCGAGAGAGTGTGACTTTCCAAACTGCCTTTTATGTGTGTTTTTGGTTCTTTAATGGTGATATTGATATCAGAAAGCCTCTGAGGCAAGGCCAATGTCAATTGCTGTGATTTTTACAAACTCATGCGCAGTGGAGAAAAACCACAGTCCCTTGACCAAGTACACACTTCTGAGAAGTAGGCTTGGTGCAAGAATGGTGGAACCACCTTGACATGTTCAATATGCATAGCCATGTTAAACCATGCTAAGTGTTAAACCCAAAGGCTTTGGTTATGGAATAAGCCTCTGAAATATGCAAGAGGCCATGTTAAGTAAAGCCATGTCAAATGCCCAAATGTGCTATTTGGAATGGGGGGAGGGGGGTGGCCAGGAAGGGAAGTACATTTCTGCCATCTGTCTAGGAATAATGCCCAAATGTCCTCCATTTTGATCATGCCTAAGAAACATGCATTTCTATTAACATTTTTTAAAAATCATCAATTTTTTACACGTGTCCTCCATTTCCTAAAAAATGTTGTCCTACATTTGAAAATGTTGTCCTACATTTGTTCTAGTTTGGAGGTCCTGACTTATGGCAACCCTACTTGGACATGAAGAAGTCAAACAAGTGGGTCCTAGAACAGATCTAACTAGAAATCTCATTGGAAGCCAAGATGACAAAACTGAGGCTGTCGTACTTTGGACACATCATGAGAAGGCATGACTCATTAGAAAAAACAATGATGCTGGGGAAAGATGGAGGGAGGCAAAAGGAGAGGAAGGCTGCATGTCAGATAATGAACTCTATAAAAGAGGTCATGGGTATGAATTTGCAGGACCTGAAGAGAGCAGTAGAGGACAGGGATTCTTGGAGATGTCTCATCCACAGAGTTGCCATTGGTCGAGATCAACTGAGGGTGGATAACAACAAACAACAATCCTTTTCTTGAGTGTGTTCTACATTTTGCTGTGCCTTGTCCTCCCATGGTTATGATGACATTTGGTCACCCTGAGTAGTCCCAGGTGGCACCCTTCCAAATAAATGGGGTGGAGTTGAGCAGTGTGGAGTCCCAGGATAATCATAGAATCTTAGAGTTGGAAGAGACCCCAAGGGCCCTGATCCAATCCAACCCCATTCTGCCATGCAGGAACATCCAGCCTCTGTATAAAGACCTCCAAAGAAGGAAACGCCACCACCCTCCATTGAGGGATTGTGTTCCACTGTCAAACAGCCCTTACTGTCAAGAATTTCCTCCTAATGTTGAGCTGGAATCTCTTTTCCTAAAGCTTGCATCCATTGTTCTGGGTCCTATTCTCTGGAACAGCAGAAAACTAGCTTGCTCCATCCTCAATGTGACATGCCTTCAAATATTTAAACAGGGTGTAGTGCTGAGAAACTGGGATGGGCATGTTCACACATCACCCAGGAATGGACAAACCCTGGTCTGCTAAAGAGGAGATAATTAAGTGATGTCAAGTTGTATATTGTATATTGTGTTGTATATTGTGTCCACCCAATGTACTGTGTATATTACGTTTATGAATAAGTTTGCCATAAATTATTTTGGAGGGGATTGTTGAGTAAAATGCGTGGAATCTCCTTTCTTTTAGCTTGCATCCATTGTTCCGCATTCTAGTCTCTGGAGCAGCAGAAAACAAGCTTGCTCCATCCTCAATTTGAGACCCCTTCAATAATGATGGAGGCATTTTGGTGGGGAGTGTGGGGAGAAAGAGGAAAAGAGGCCACCCTGGAGCAGCATTTTCATGGGGTCAATGCCCCAAATTCTCAAGGGGTCAATGCCCTTGCAGGCCCCAGACTCTCTTTGGTGTGCCCAGGTTGCAGCTGTCTGCCCAATTGCCCAAACTGGGCAGCCAGCTGCACTCTGGGCACACCAAAGGGAGTCTGGGGCTTGAGAAGCATAACTCTGGGGATGAAGCAACATGGGCTGGAGGAGGAACACAATACACATGTGTGCTTATGTGTCTGTGTGTGTGTGTGTGATAGGAAAAAGAAGGGCACCTCCATCGCAGCTACTGTCCGGGCAAAATGTCATGCAAAATGCCATCCGCCAAGCCCTCACCCACACACAGAGCAGCCCAAGGGGGTGCCGCAGTGCCAGGCACACAGACACACAACTACCTTTGCTAAGCACCAGGTAATGAAGGTAACCATAGAAACTGCAGGGGGGGGAAAAGAGGGAAAGAGGCCCTCCCTGTCTGGCAGCGGTCCTTCTCCTCCGTCCCAGACTGAGTCCTCTTCCCTCCCCCAAGGAAAGGAGGAGGAAGGAAACACGCGCCAGCTGGCAGCGCCAAGGCAAGGCTAAGCAGGCCAGGGCTCAGGGAGGGGAGGAATGAGAGGCAGCTGCAAGAAGAGGCCTTTCTTTTGATGGGACGGAGGCTCAGCCTCCAGACCTAGCCTGGGAGAAGAGAGGGAGCTGGGGAGGGCACCCTTTCCCCCCTCTCTCCAGCTCCAATTACGCATCCACCTGCCCTGGCGCACCTGCCCTGCCCGCCCGCCACCTGCCCTCTGTTAACTCTCCTCTCCAACCCTTGCACCAGATGCACATGCCCTCCAGTGGGGCTCCCCTCCTTTCATGGAAACCCCAAGGGCTCCCTACATCACCCCTTTCCTTTCCTAAATATCACTCCTCACTTGAAATTCTTCTTAAAGAGATTCCAAATGGGGATTGCATACTGTATATACTCATGTATAAGTCTAGAAATTTTAGTGAAAAAACTAACTCCAAAACCTGGGTCATCTTATCCACAGGTCAACGTAAGTACTGTACTTGAATTCTTATCAAAAAGAAAAAAGAAACATGACCTTGTTACATGCTGCTATGTTTTACCCTCGACTTATCCATGAGTATACCAAAATCCATAATTTTGGCCCCAAAACCTGCCCTCGACTTATACATGAGGTCAACTTATAGTCATGTATATACGGTATTTCATAGAATCATAGGAGATTATCACATGAGGGATGTCCCATCTCTCGCTCATCATTGTCCCCTCCTCTCTGCTCAACTGCACGAAGGACTTTCACATAACGGTCATGCCTATCCCATCCAGGAAGAGCGAATGATAGCAATGGTGCCAAAGGCTTTCACATGAAGTTGCACCAATGCTGTCAATAACCCATCATTAACCTGTCATTAAAGTGACACTGGTCAGCATTTTGTATTAACAGAATTTCCCATCATGCTGCTCTAATGACAGGATCGGCGCTGCAATGGTGCCCTGATGGCGCATTAGTTAAGTGCCTGTACTGCAGCCATTCACTCACAAACCACAAGGTTGCCAGTTCAATACCAGCCCAGGGCTCATGCTCGACTCAGGCTGGCATCCTTCTGTAAGTTGCTAAAATGAGGACCCAGATTGTTGGGGCCAATCAGCTTGCACATTGTAAACTGCTTAGGGAGTGCTTAAGTGCACTGATAAGTGATATAGAAATGTACTTGCTATTGCAATGTGAAAACCCTTCACGCCAGCTGTCATTTGCGCTGTCAAGGATGGGATACGGACGGGGGAATGATACCGTCCCTATTCCATCCTTATGTGATAATCTCCATAGAATAATAGAGTTGGAAGAGACTCCAAGGGCCATCCAGTCCAATCCCCTGCTATGCAGGAACTCACAATCAAAGCAACCCTGACAGATGGCCATCCAGCCTTCATTTAAAACCTCCAAGGAAGGAGACTCCACCATCCTCTGAGGAAGTGAATTCCACTGCTGAACAGCCCTTACTGTCAGGAAGTTCCCCCTAATTTTGACGTGGAATCTCTTTTCCTGCAGCTTGCATCCATTGTTCTGGGTTCTGTTCTCTGGAGCAGCAGAAAACAAGCTTGCTCCCTCCTCAATATGACATCCCTTCAGATATTTAAACAGTGTGCTTTGCTGAGAAACTGGGATGGGCATGTTCACGCATCACCCAGGAATTGACAAACCCAGGTCTGCCAAAGAGGAGATAATCCAAGTGATGTCAAGTTGTTTATTGAATATTGTGTCTACCCAACATACTTTGTATATTGCATATTGTGTCTACACAATGTACTGTGTATGTTATGTTTATGAATAGGTTTGCCATAAATTATTTTGGGAGGAGACTGTTGGATAAAATGTCCCTTTAAGATGTTATAAAATAATTATATAGTTGTAAATGGTGAGGAACACCAGGTGTCAATCCTTAGTTGTTAGTAATGTATATCTAAGGAGTCTGAAATGCAGAGCAGGTGTGGGTTGAGGATAGTGGATTGTAACTATATCAGACAAGTGTATGTTGACAGAAGTCAGAACTTTTGTTGTATATATTGTACATACTGCAACAGGAAGATAAAAGCCTCCAAAGACTTTGGAAGAAGTCAATTGTGTCTGTACCTCATTTTAGGTTGGTCAGTTCCTTGTTGCCAAATACTGCATACTGGGTTGTGCTTCTGCACTCTGCTGTATGCAAGTTACTGTTGAGGTCAAGCATCTCAGACAGTGCTGAATGTTGGCACATCTGTTTGGGCCTAGTTTTTGTTTGTTTTTGTCACAGCACACCTGCAGTACACAGAGGAGAGCCAACATACCCATAACAAGGATGTTCACAGAGCCCATATATGTGCACAGAGAAGTACTGGCTATGACCTTTAAAGCCCTTTGTACCTTAGGTCCACTAACAAGCCATATCTAGAACAAGAGAAGTAATAGTGCCACTGTACTCTGCTTTGGTCAGGCCCCACCTGGAATATTGTGTCCAGTTCTGGGCCCCACAATTCAAAAAGGACATTGAAAAACTGGAGCCATGTGTCCAAAGGAGGGTGACTAAAATGGTGAAGGGTCTGGAAACCATGAAGCCCTATGAGGAATGCCTTAGGGAGCTGGGGATATTTAGACTGAAGAAGAGAAGGCTAAGAGGTGATATGATAGCCCTGTTTAAATATTGGAAGTGGTGTCAAACTAAGGATGGAGCAAGCTTGTTTTCTGCTGCTCCAGAGAATGGGACACAGAACAATGGGTGCAAGCTGCAGAAAAAGAGATTCCACCTAAACATTAGGAAGAATTTCCTAGCAGTGAGAGCTGGTTGAAAGTGGAGCTGCTCCCTTGGAGAGTGGTGGAGTCTCCTTCTTTGGACATTTTTAAACAGAGGTTGGATGGTCATCTGTTGGAAGTACTTTGACTGTGTCTTCCTGCATGGCAGAAGGGAGGTGGACTGGATGGCCCTTGTCATCTCTTCCAACTCTATGATTCTATTATTCTATTTCCACATATGAACCTGCCCAGCCTGTAACATACTCAGGAGAAGCCCTTCTCTCAGTTTCACTATCTTCACAGGTGCAAATGATAGAGAAACGAGACAAACCTTTCTTGGTGGTTGCCCAGGGCTCTGAAATTCCTTTCCTGGGAAGCTAGGAAGGCTACCTCCTTACTGTCCTTCTGTTGGCAGGCAAAGAACATGCAAAATATTTACTATGGAGTGCCTCTGAGCACCTATTTCATAAGGTTGCCATAATGGACAAAGTGTGGGACCTGGGGCTCCATGTTGCCTAGTGGTTGTTTTTGTGCCTCTCTAGCCACTCCAGTTTTGTCCCCAAACACCCAGTAAGAGAAAGTTCATCACATTTTGGTCCTCTCTTGGGTTATTTTGGGCCAGACACACACACACACACACACACTGCAACAGGGAGTGACTTGGATATCAGACTTGGATACCATGCTTTCCTCCTTCCTCTCTTACCCGATTTTAACATAGATCTCTGCAAATTTTGTAAAAATTATTGCCCAGCAAAGAGGCTCCTATTAGAAATCCCCTCCTTATTGTAAATCCTTTAATCACATAATTAATAATTAATAATAATAATAATAATAATAATAATAATAGTTTATTTATATCCCGCCCTTGAGGTCAATTGGGGTGGCTAACAACGATAAAATACAATACATTGTAGATCAAAATTCCCTCCCCCCCTTAAAAAATTATTAAATCAATTATAATTAAAACCAACTAATTAAACAACATTAACACATACACATTATTACAAGACAAAAACAAAACAGAACAAAACAAATAAAACAGTAAACTACGGTAGCATTTCCAAGGAGGACCTTGGTGACTCTCATAAGAACAGGGTTATCTATTCTGGAAAGGCCTGCCGGAAGAGATCCGTCTTGACAGCCTTTTTAAAGCTGTCTAAAGATGTCACTTGACGGATCTCGTCCGGCAGGTCGTTCCATAATCTGGGGGCGACAACAGAAAAAGTCCTCTGGGAGGGAGCCGAAAGCCTAGATCTTTGAGGCTGCAGCAAATTCCTCGCAGAGGACCGGAGTGTGCGGGGAGGATTCTATGGGAGGAGGCGGTCCCTGAGATAGTCTGGACCCAAGCCATTTAGGGCTTTAAAGGTGATAACCAACACCTTGTACTGGGCCCGGAAACTAATAGGCAGCCAGTGGAGGGACTTCAATACCAGAGTAATATGGTCCCTCCTTGATGTTCCTGACACTACTCTGGCCGCCATGTTCTGCACTAATTGCAGTTCCCGAATCAAGTACAAGGGTAGCCCCATGTAGAGCGCATTACAGAAATCTATACGTGAGGTTACCAGCGCGTGTACAACTGACTCGAGATCCCTTACTTCCAGAAAAGGGCGCAGTTGGCGTATCAGCCGAAGCTGATAACAGGCGCTCTTGACCTGATTTATCGTCATTCAGGAACTACAACAAAAGCCACCACAAACCTAGGATTCCTGGGAATGTATTGCAGTCAAATGGCAACACTCTCCTCACAAAACTCATATACAAATATAGTATTTAAAAATGATTATATTATCAAATATATGTTCCTTTAAAACAGCTTCCTGAAATCAATGCACTATATTGTTGGAAAGCAAACACCAGGGAGTTTCTTGTTGGCTTTCATTTGGTGAAACCCACAGCTGCCTGTCCTATTTTCCAGGGATTGCTTTCCCCTGGCATGCATGTGTACCTTTCAAAACTGACAGTTTTATCTCCCTTTCACCATCTTTTATCTTAGCTAAATATATCCAGTTCATGCAGACTTTAAACATAAGATCTTTCATCTAGACTCTTCAGCGCGATTCTTCTCTCCACGGCCGATCTACAGCATCCTATGGGACAGCAATATCCTTGCAACTGTCACAGGAGAAGGACAGTATATTCCCACACAAGAAAAGTTTTTAAAAATTCCCTTCGGAGAGGCTTCCAGCTCACACCTTTAAGAACACAAATGTGTCAGGCTTTCCTTTTCCTCCAAGTCCTTTACAACATTCTGAATAATTTCATACAAGAGACTTAAACTTTGGCAAACTCCCTCTGAACAAATTTCGTCAAGAAAACCTCTGATCTTAAAATGGAAATGACCTGAACATATACAACAAACAAAATAATCCACACATACATTAAATATCCTAAAGGCTCCAGATCCTGTCTGATCTTGGGAGCTAAGCAAGGTAAACTCTGCTTAGGACTTGCATAGGAGACTGTCAATGAATACCCGGTGCTATCGGCTATATTTCAGAGGAAGGAACTGGCAAAACCACCTCTGAGTATTCTTTGCAAGAAAACCCTACGAAATTCTCAAGGTAGCTATAAGTCAACAGGTGACTTGAAGCCACACACACACTCACTCTATACGTTTTTGGTAATTCTAGTCTAGAGAAACTATTTCAATCTATTTTTACTAGGACTAATGGGTGGATGGTAGTGTTCCACATTTTAGGCTCATCCACTGGGTCTCTTGACAGTGGATTGGTTCTGGATAAGAGGACTTTAAATTGTCACACTCATTCACGATAAAACTAGGTAAAGATGATATGATGGCAAGGAGACATATTTCTTCCACTGCTTTTAGTGTTCAGTGGGCCTTGCTGGGGTTTGGTTCTAGGACCCCCAATGGATACCAAAATCCATGGATGCTCAAGTCCCATTAGATACAATGCTGAAGTAAAATCCCTTATATAAAATGGCGAAATCAAGGTTTTGCTTTTTGGAATTTATATTTTTTGAATATTTTCACACCATAAAGATGGAGCAAGCTTGTTTTCTGATGCTCCAGAGACTAGAATATGGAACAACGGATGCAATGAGTGCAAGCTACAGGAAATGAGATTCCACCTTAAAATTAGGAGGAACTTTCTGCGAGTAAGGGCTGTTTGACAGTGGAAGACATTCCCTCAGAAAGTGGTGGAGTCTCCTTCCCTGGAGGTCTTTAAACAGGCTGGATGGCCATCTGTCAGGGATGCTTTGATTGAGAGTTCCTGCATGGCAGAATGGGGTTGGACTGGATGGCCCTTGGGGTCTCTTCCAACTCTATGATTCTATGGATGCTTGAATCTGTGGATAAAGAGTCTGTGGATATAGAGGGGCGACTGCTTTTATGGAGGTATCTGAACATCACTGAATACCAAAATCAGGATTATCCATGCCACAGTATTTCAGAGTTGTATGAATGATTGTGAAAACTGGATAGTGAAAGACATTGATAGGAAATGTGGTTCTTGGGGATAGTTCTACAGATACCATTGACCGGCCATGAAGACAAATAAATGAGGTTTCAGATCAAATCAAGCATAAATTCTCATTTAGCCAAGATGACTAAGCTGAGATTGAATATATCATGAGGTGATGTGACTCACTGGAACAAACAATGCTTCTTGCTAAAATAGAAGGCAGTAGAAAAAGAGGAAGAGTGCATTACAGGTGGATAAGCCTCAATCAAGGAAGCCATGGCTGCCCTGAGTTTGCAAGACCTGAGCAGCGCTGTTGGTGACCAGGACTCTTGGAGGTTTCCCATTGATAAGATCACTGTAAGTTGAAGCTGACCTGACAGCAATTAACAACATTACAACAATGCCAGTAGAGATGGCCCTCTGTATCCATGGATTCTGCATCCACAGATTCAACTATCCATGGCTTGAAAATGTCTTTTTCAAAAAATTTCAAAAAGCAAGCCTTTACTGTGACATTTTATATATGGGGAATCATTTTACTCTGCCGTTATACAGTTGGCCCTCCACATTTGCGGCTTTGACTTTTGCAGATTTGATTATCTGCTGTTTTGATTTAATATGTTCTCTCTAGGAATCTCTAGGTCCTCCAGTGCAATTCTGCCAAGGGCCCACTGTAAAATCAATTTCATGTTTAGACCTGGGTCCCATCTCCAAGAGATCTCATGTATATATACAAGTACAGTTGGCCCTCCACATTCACAGCAATGACTTTTGCAGATTATTTGGGGGTTTGATTACTATGTCCTCTCCAGGAATCTCTAGGTCCTCCAGTGCAACTCTGCCAGAGGTTGACCACAGAGTTGTGCTGGAGAACTTAGAATTTCCTAGAGAAAACACTTCTCTAGGCACTTGTAGGTCCTCCAGCATGATTCCAGCTTCTGGCAGATGTTGACCACATAATTGCACTGGAGAACCTGGAGATTCCTAGCGAGATGTTCTTGGTAAAAGAAATAGTTATTTTTTTTTAATTTGTGGTTTTTACACGTTCACGTGGGGTCCTTCATCCCTAAGCCCAGAGAACGTGGTGGGACCACCGTATATAGGGAGACTTGAGCAGCCACAGAGTTTGGTATCCATGGAGGGTCCTGAAACCAAACCCCAATATATAAGATACCAAGGACCCACTGTAGTAACCTTAATAATATTCTTCTCTCTTATTCAGAATTTGGAGCACTATCTCCAATGTGAACCTGAATCATCAAACTGCTTTTTATATATCGTGGAAAGAACAGGAGTCGTTAACCTTTTACTTAAGAGTCTTTTAATTGCTATAATTGTGCAGAAATGAGAGCTGGTTAAAAATACACTGGAAATGCTTATTTTTTGGGCTTTCCTCTGAGAACCCCAATGCTACACATATATTGATATGAACATGGGCCGTGTGTGCAACTCTCACGCCTTTCATTCAAACTGGCCAAGAGATGCTCCCAACCGAGGATGCCTCACATCCCATTCATAACTTTCCCCTTGCTTCACTAAGGATGTGGAGAGGTGATTTTGGACAGTAAAAGAAAAAAACACCAGCTCTGAATCCACCTTGACAGAGGAGTTATAAAATTCAGGTGGCAGAAAGAAGACTTGTATTAAAAGTACACAGCCACCCCTGTGTTTTTGTTCATTACCAAGACCTTATTATTGAAAGTCTTTATTACACAGATATCTCCACCTTTTCCAGTTTATCTCTGTATGGGAAGGGAAGAGAAGAGAAGAGAAGAACCAACAACTAGAAAGAAGAGGCTCAGAAAACAGTTCTCATTGCATTTCACATACAATCAGCCCTCTGTATCCACGTTTTTTTTATTCCAATTTTAATTCAAGCATCCATGGCTTGACAATATTTTTAAAATATATATAAATTCCAAAAAGCAAAGCTTGATTTTCCCATTCATATAGGAGACATCATTTTACAGTCGAGCCTCCATATCCACAGATTCTTTATCCATGGATTCAAGCATCCATGGTTTGAATATATGTGTGTGTGTGTGTGTGTGTGTGTGTGTATAAATTTCAAATAACAAACCTGGATTTTGCCATTTTACATAAGGGAGACCATTTTACTCTGCCACTGCATTTAATGGGACTTTAGCTTACAGTTGTAAACCGCTTAGACACTGCTTAGGCGGTATGAAGCAGTACATAAATGAAGCTTGTTTGTTTGTTTGTTTGACTTGAGGATCCACAGATTTTGGTATCCACGAGGGGGTCCTGGAACCAAACCCCAGCGGATAGATACCAAGGGCCAACTGTACTATGCCACTGTATTTAATGGCACTTGAGCATCCATGGATTTTGATTCCATGGATGGCATGGGGTTGCATGGCATGGCGTTCCTACATGGCAAGACGCTGGACTGGATGGCCACTGTGGTCTCTTCTAACTCTATGATTCTATTATATTTGGCAGATACCAAGGGCCATCCAGTGAGCCCCACCAGCCATTGTGGCAATGAGTTACCCTGACCACAAAGCCCACTTTCCCCATCCAACGTGATGCCACTGGCTCTGCAAGCCAAGACTCATTGCACACAACACCTTTAGTAGCCAGAGCATTGTGCTTTTCAGCAGCCTTTCAAACCCCTCAAGAACCTAACTGAATCAGAGCTCCAGGAATGCCCTCTGAGGGAGGATGCTGCCCTGGCCTGATGCCCAGGGCAGGCGGCCACTCACGGCCGGCTTCCTAAGGGCACAGATGGCCACTCTCCCTAGGGACCGTGAAGCTCTCCCTCTTATAGACACATGCTCACAAAAGAAGCCAACTTGGAGGGCTGGGAGGCTAGGTCTGTAAGAGGCTTAGTAGGGCCAGGGCATGGGTTAAGACATTGAGGATGGGGGGAAGGGGGTCTTGAGCTCTCCCAGCCGTGGCCTCTGCTTTGCAAAGCCCCAGATATAACAGGTCTTTCTGGCCCTCGGGCAACAGAGGCTGATACCAGCTGGATCCCACTTCCTGCAGATATGCACACAGGCAGAAATCGCTTCCTGGCAGTAAACAGGCCCTCTTGTCTTCTAACCACATTTTAAACGCTGTGCTGGGGAAAGAGAGAGGGGACCCACACATCTGGCCTGGCCTGGCCTGGCTGGCTTTTCCTCAAACTCTTTCCCCATTATAAGGGGCCAAGAGGTTCGTATTCCAAACAGGGGCCAGGAAAATGCACCGTTTTCTCCTCTCCAAAAGGCACAGGGGCTCAAGCAGGTCAGCCAGAGGTTGCTGGCTCCAAATCGAAATATCCTTGCCCCTATTCCCTGCTTCCAAGGTTGTTGGGCAAAAGGAGAAAGCACTTTGCACAGATGCTCCAGCATTTCACAGAAAGAAAGAAACAAGCAGGGAGAACAGCATGATCAAATTACAAAATTGAGTCCGCTTATCCGGAATTCTGAAATTGGAAATATTCCAGAAAACCAACACTTTTTCCCTGGGTGGTTGGGGCAGTGACACCTTTGCTTCCGATGGTTCAATGTACACAAACTTTGTTTCATGCACAAAATTGTTTAAAATATTATGCATAAAATTACCTTCAGGTTATGTGTATAATAAGATGTATTGTATTTTTGTGTATTATGCATTTTTGCATATACACAATCAGATATCTTGGAGATGACACCCAAGTCTAATCACAAAATTAATTTATGTTTTATAGAGAAATGAATTTTGTGGTTAGGCTTGGGTCTCATCTCCAAGATATCTGATTGTGTATATGCAAAAATTGCAAAATCCCCCCAAATCCAAAATACCTCTGATCCTAACCATTTTGGTAAAGGGAGACTCCACCAGTATTGTACATTAAGCAGGACAATTTAGCAACTTGGTATCTCAAAACAAGCTTTGGACCAGGGGAAAATGAAAGTTGGACCACAGGATGAAGTACAAATACAGATGGATCGATCATCTCT
Source organism: Sceloporus undulatus (assembly GCF_019175285.1). Taxonomy (NCBI): domain Eukaryota; kingdom Metazoa; phylum Chordata; class Lepidosauria; order Squamata; family Phrynosomatidae; genus Sceloporus; species Sceloporus undulatus. The sequence continues at coordinate 3,068,622 of NC_056525.1, read as the reverse complement.
TTGCATTTTTACCAATTTAATACATGCAGCAAGAAACAGGTACCTATGAAACCATTACCACTGGAGACTTTGGAGCAGACTAATAATTCAAATGTGTATAACTGTTTCCTGATTCTCAGTCCATTCGTCTTATTAAACTTGTAGCTTTTAATCAGGGCACATGTATGAAATTTTAGTTCTGTACTTCTACCTGGCACTCCATAAAGAAGTTGGTGGTGCTGGATGGTGGTGTGCCTTTGAGTCATTTCCGACTTATAGAGACCCTAAGGAAAACCTAACTTGGTGTTTCCTTGGCAAGATCTGTTCAGAGGGGGTTTGCTTTTACCTTCCTCTGAGGCTGAGAGAGTGTGACTTGTCCAAGGCCACCCAATGGGTGTCCACAGCCAAGCATGGATTCAAAACCTGCTCTCCAGAGTTGTAGTCCAACATTCAAACCACTACACCACATTGGCTCTCAAAATAGGGTATACATTTAACACGTATTAAACAAATATCAACACATAATGCATATTAATGAATGTGTTGAAGTAGTGGAAACATTTATCAAATTTATAAATATGTATTATTAATCCCCACTTTACAGATAGGGAACTGAGGGATAGAGGGAGGGGAGCAACCAGTAAAATAAAAGCTGAACAAAAGAAACAGAGCTCACGCTCCCAATAACATCTTTCCCTAAGAGTGAAAATCATGCTCATTTATATGTGCTCATTTATTTCAGTGTGTTCCAATTTAAAATTGCCCGGGCCTACCCTTGCAACTGAGGTCAAAAATGCAAAATCAGACATAGAAATATTGAAATGGGAAATATATCCATATTGATAATATTGGAAACAATGATAAGGATATAATAATAATAATAATAGGATTTATTTATATACTGCCCAATCACTGGAAATCTGAGCGGTTTACAACTGAGGGGATAATAGACGGTTCCCTGCCCTCAGGATTACAATCTAAAAGACACGACACAAAAGGAGAAGGGAATGGTGAGGGGAGAGGGGATCAGGTCCAGCAGTTCTTCTCTCCCTCAGAGGCCTGGACCAAGGCAGATGGACCGGAGGGAGGGCTTGTCTTCTTCCAGGCAGACCTGGTGGAGCTAGCCTGCCTCTCTCTCCCTCAAGATGGAGGATGAAGGGAGGGCTCTTCTTCTTCAAGGCAGGCCTGGTGGAGCCTGGTGTATAAAAGCTTTTTTCTTTCATATATTATGTTCTATTTCTATTAATATATATGTTTTCAATTCTCACTTTGCACTACTTTATCCTAAAGTAGTTTTTACAGGTACAGTTTTATAGGTAAGGAATTAACTTTGATGGCCATCTGTCAGGGATGCTTTGATTGAGAGTTCCTGCATGGCAGGGGGCTGGACTGGATGGCCTTTGTGGTGTCTTCCAACTCTCTGATCCTAATCAAATAATGATGTGCAGAGGAATTATTCTGTATACATCTTAACTATGTACAATATTTTATTTTGTGGTACTGTTGCTTTTTTATGTATGACTTATACGATTTGTAAATACTTATAAGGAGGGCCAACTGTATAAATAAGATGACTACACCATAAGGATTTCCTGTTAAGAACATGTCTATATGTATTATACAGCTATAGTACTTCTATTCCACTTTGAACTGCCATGGTTCCATCCTACACAATCCTGTGATTTACAGTTTGGTGCACCTGCTAAGACCTCTTTTTAGTGCTTTATTCAGGGGGAGTGCACTCCAGCGGGAATTCTCAAACACTGGTCCTACAAGTGTTTTACACATCAACATCCAGAACAACAAGCCAGGTTGGCCAATGCTCAGGGATGCTATGGGTTGAATTTCAAAATATTGTTAACTGGGGCTGGCTACAGAGAGCCAGTGTAGCCTAGTGGTTTGAGCACTGGACTACAACTCTGGAGACCAGGGTTTGATTCCCAGCTTGACCACTGGAAACAATGTCTGTGTATGGTTGTTTATGAATAGGTGTGCCATAAATTATTTTGGGAGGAGACGGTTGGATAAAATGGAAGTCCCTTTAAGATGTGATAAAAATATATTAAAAAAAAATAGTTTGTAAATGTGAGGAACACCAGGTGTCAAGCTAGTTGTTAGTAAGGATAATCCTAAGGAGTCGGGAAATGCAGACGGTTGTGGGTTGAGGATATCAACAAGTGTATGTTGACAGAAGTCAGAACTTTGGTTGGATAGATTGTAAATACCTGCAACAGGAAGATAAAACCTCCAAAGACTTGGAAGAAGTCAATTGTGGGTCGGTACCTCATTTTAGGTGGTCGTGTCCTTGTTGCCAAATACTGCATACTGGGTGGTGCGTCGGCACTCCTGACTGCTTATGCAAGTTACTGTTGAGGTCAAGCATCGCAGACATGCTAATGTTTGGCACATCTGTTTGTGGCTAGTTTTTTTGTTTGTTTTTTTTGTCACGCACACCTGCAGTACACAGAGGATATCCAACAACCCATTGAACAAGGATGTTCAAAAGCCCCATATATGTGCAAAGAGAAAGTACTTTGGCTATGACCGTTAAAGCCTTGTAAAACTTAGGTCCCACTAACAAGCCATGATCTAAGAACAAGAGAAGTAATAGTGCAACGGTACTCGGCTGTGGTCAGCAGGAGGCCCACCGGAAATTGTGTAGCGTTTCTGGGCCCCACAATTCAAAAAGGACATTTGAAAAACTGGAGCCATGTGTTCCTCAAAGGAGGGTGACTAAAATGGTGAAGGGTCGGAAAACCATGAAGCCCTAGAGGAATGCCTTAGGAGCTGGTGATATTTAGAACTGAAGAAAGAAAAGGCTAGAGGTGATATGAATAGCCCGTTTAAATATTGGAAGTTAGTGTCAAACTAAGGATGGAGCAAGCTTGTTTTTCCTGGCTGCTCAGAGATGGGACACAGAACAATGGGTGCAACTGCAGAAAAGAGATTCCAACTAAACATTAGGAAGAATTTCCTAGCAGTGAAAGCTGGTTGAAAGTGGAGCTGCTCCCTTGGAGAGTGGTGGGTCCTTCCTTCTTTGGACGTTTTTAAACAGAGGATGAGGGTCATCTGTTGGGAAGTACGTTGACTGTTGTCTTCCCTGCACTGGGGCAGAAGGGAGTGACTGGATGGCCCTTGTCATCTCTTCCAAATTATGATTCTATTATTCTATTTCCACAGGAACCTGCCCACCTGTTAAGCATACTCAGGAGAAGCCCTTCTCTCTCAGTTTGTCACTATCTTCACAGGGTGGCAAAATGATAGAGAAACGAGACAAACCTTCTTGTGTTGCCCAGGGCTCTGAAAATTCCTTTCCATGGGAAGCAGGAAGGCTACTCCTTACGTCCTTCTGGGCAAGGCAAAGAACAGCAAAATATTTACTATAGGGTGACATCTGAGCACCTATTTCAAAAGTGCCATAATGGAAAAAGTGTTGGACTGGGCTCATGTTGCCTATGGTTTTTTTGTGCCTCTCTAGAACCATCCAGTTTGTCCCCAAACACCCAGTAAGAAATTCATCACATTTGTCCCTTTGGTTATTTGGGCAACACACACACACACACAACACAACTGCAACAGGGAGGACTTGGATATCAGACTGGATACCATGCTTCCTCTTCCTCTATACCAGATTTAACATAGATCTCTGCAATTTTGTAAAAAATTATTGCCCAGCAAAGAAGGATCCTATTAGAATCCACCTTATGTAAAATCCTTTAAATCACATAATTATTATTAATTATTATAATAATAATAATAATATAAAATAAAATAGTTTAATTATATACCACCCCTGATCAATGGGGCGGCTACAACATAAAAACAATAAATGTAGATCAACATTCCTACCCCACCTTAAAAAAAATATTAAATCAATTATAATAAAAACAACTAAATTAAACAACATAAACATACACATTATTAAAACAAAAACAAAACAGAACAAAACACAATAAAACATAAATACGGTAAGCATTCCAAGGAGGACCTTGTGACTCATAAGAACAGGGTTTATATTCGAAAGGCCTGCGGAAAGAGATCCGTTTACAGCCTATTTAAAAGCTGTCTAAAAGATGTCACTGAAGGATCTCGTCCGGCAGGTCGTTCATAATCTGGGGCGACAACAGAAAAAGTCTCTGGGAGGAGAGAAACTAGATCTTTGAAGGCTCAGCAATTCCTCCCAGAGGACCGGAGTGTGCGGGGAGATTCTATAGGAGGAGGTGTACTGAGATAGTCTGACCCCAAGCCATTTAGGGCTTTAAAGGTGATAACAACACCTTGTACTGGGCCCGAACTAATGAGCATCCAGTGAGGGACTTCAATACCAGAGTAATATGGTCCCTCCTTGATGTTCCTGACACTACTCTGGCCGCCATGTTCTGCACTAATCGAAGTTCCCGAATCAAGTACAAAGGGTAGCCCCTGTACAGCGCATTACAGAAATCTATACGTGAGGTTACAGCGCGTGTACAACTGTCTCGAGATCCCTTACTTCCAGAAAGGGCGCAGTTGGCGTATCAGCCGAAGCTGATAACAGGCGCTCTGACCCTGATTTATCGTCATTCAGGAACACAACAAAAGCCACCACAAACCTAGGATTCCTGGGGATTATTGCAGTCAAATGGCAACACTCTCCCACAAAACCATATACAAATATAGTATTGAAAAATGATTATATGATCAAATATATGTTCCTGTAAAACAGCTTCCTGAAATCAGGCACTATATTGTTGGAAAGCAAACAACCCAGGGAGTTTTTGTTGGCTTTCATTTGGTGAAACCCACAGCGCCTGTCCTATTTTCCAGGGATTGCTTTCCCCCTGGCATGCATGTGTACCTTCAAAACTGACAGTTTTATTCCCCTTTCACCATCTTTATCTTAGCTAAATATATCATTCAGGCAGACTTAAAACATAAGATTTTTCATCTAACTCTTCAGCGCGATTCTCTATCCACGGCCGACTACAAAGCATCCATGGGACAGCAATACCTTGCAACTCACAGGAGAAGGACAGTAACCCACAAGAGAAAAGTTTTTTAAAAATCCGCGGAGAGGCTTCAGCTCACACCTTTAGAACACAAAATGGGTGTCAGGCTTTTCCTTGTCCTCCAATCCTTACAACATTGAATAATTTCCATACAAAGAGACTTAAAACTTTGGCAAACTCCCTCTGACACAAATTTCGTCAAGAAAACTCTGATCTTAAAATGGAAAAGACTGACAAACAACAAACAAAATATCCAACAACACATAAATACCTAAGGCTCCAGATCTGTCTGATCTTGGGAGCCTAAGCAAGGGTAACCTGCTTAGGACTGCATAGGAGACTGTCAATGATACCCAGGTGCTATCGGCTATATTCAGAGGAAGGAACTGCAAAACCACCTCTGAGTATCTTGCAAGAAACCCCTACGAAATTCTCAAGGTAACTATAAGTCAACAGGTGACTTGAAGCCACACACACACTCACTCTATAACATTTTGTAATTCTAGTCTAGAGAAACTATTTCAATCTATTTTTACTAGACTAATGGGTGGATGGTAAGTGTTCCACTTTTTAGGTCTACATCAACTGGGTCTCTTGACATGGATTGGTTCCTGGAAAAGAGGACTTTAAATTGTCACACTCCATTCACGATAAAACTAGTAAAGATGAATATGGCAGGAGACATATTTTCTTCCACTGGCTTTTAGTGTTCAGGGGCCTTGCTGGGGTTTGGTTCAGGACCCCCAATGGATACCAAATCCATGGATGCTCAAGTCCCATAAGATACAATGCTGAAGTAAAATCCTTAAAAAATGGCAAAATCAAGGTTTTGCTTTGGAATTAATATTTTTTGAATATTTTCACACCATAAGATGGAGCAAGCTTGTTTTCTGATGCCCAGAGACTAGAATATGGAACAACGGATGCAATGAGTGCAAGTACAGGAAATGAGATTCCACTTAACATTAGGAGGGAACTTTGCTGCGAGTAAGGGCTTTTTTGACAGTGGAATACATCCCTCAGAGAGTGTGGAGTCTCCTTCCCTGGAGGAGCTTTAAAACAGGCTGGATGGCCATCTGTCAGGATGCTTTGATTGAGAGCCTGCATGGCAGAATGGGGTTGGACTGGATGGCGCCTTGGGATCTCTCAACTCTATATTTCTAGGATGCTTGAATCGTGGATAAAGACGTTGTGGATATAGAGGGGCGACTGATTTTATTGAGGTATCTGAACATCACTGAATACCAAAATCAAGGATTACCATGCCACAGTATTTCAGAGTGTATGAATGATTGTGAAAAATGGATAGTGAAAGACGTTGATAGGAAAGGGTTCTTGGGGATAGTTCTACAGATACCATTGAAACCGGCATGAAGACAAATAAATGAGGTTTCAGATCAAATCAAGCTATAATACTCATTTAGCCAAGATGACTAAGCTGAGATTGAATATATCATGAGGTGATTGGACGCACGGAAACAAACAATGCTTCTTGCTAAATAGGAAGGCAGTAGAAAAAGAGGAAGACCATTATCAGGTGGATAAGCCTCAATCAGAAGCCATGGCTGCCCTGAGTTTGCAAGACCTAGCAGGCTTTTGGGTGACAGGACTCTTGGAGTTTCCCATTGATAAATCACTTAATTGAAGCGGACCTGACAGCAATTAACACATTACAAACATGCCAGTAGAGACGCCCTCTGTATCATGGATCTGCATCCACAGATTCAACTATCCATGGCTTGAAAATGTCTTTTCAAAATTTCAAAAGCAAGCCTTTACTGTGACTTTTATAATATGGGGAATCATTTACACCGACTCTGCCTGTTTAACAGTTGGCCCTCCACATTTGCGGCTTTGACTTTTGCAGATTTGATTACGCTGTTTTGATTTAATTTGTCTCTCTAGGATTCTAGGTCCTCAGTGCAATTCTGCCAAGGGCCCACTGTAAAATCAATTTCAGTTTTAGACCTGGGTCCATCCCAAAGAGACTCATGTATAGATACAGTACAGTTGGCCCTCCACATTCACAAGCAATGACTTGTGCAGATTATTTGGGGTTTGATTACAATGTCCTCTCCAGGAATCTCTAGGTCCTCCATGCAACTCTGCCAGAGGTTGACCAACAGATTTGTGCTGGAGAACTTAGATTGCCTAGAGAAAACACTGCTGCTAGGCACGTGTAGGTCCTCCAGCAGGATTCCAGCTTCTGGCAGATGTTGACCACATAATTGCACTGGAGGACCTGGAGATTCCTTGCGAGAATGTTCTAGGTAAAAGGAATAGTAATTTTTTTTAATTTGTGGTTTTTCCACGTCACGTGGGGCCTTCACTCCCTAAGCCCAGAGAACGTGGTGGGACCACCGTATATAGGGAGAACTGAGCAGCCACAGAGTTTGGTATCCCTATGGAGGGTCCTGAAACCAAACCCCAATATATAAGATAACAAGAACCCACTGTAGTAACCTTAATAATATTCTTCTCTCTATTCAGAAGTTGGAGCACTTATCCAATGTGAACCTGAATCATCAAACTGGCTTTTTATATATCGTGGAAAGAACAGGAGTCGTTACCTTTTCTTAAGAGTCTTTTAATTGCAAAAAATCACAGAATATAGGATGGGTGACACAGGACTGAAGAAACTAGTGTGAAAGGATCTAGAGCCAAGTAGACACAAGTGACATGAGTGAACAGTGTGATGCGGACAAAAAAGGCCAATGCTAAGTTTAGCTGCATCAATAGAAGTATAGTGTCAGATCAAGAGAAGTAAAGTGCCATGTATCGCTCTGGTCAGGCCACCTGAATATGGTTCCAGTTCTGGCACCAAATTCCAGAAAGGACATTGAGAAACTGGAGCAGTGTCCAAAGGAGGGCACAAAAATGTGAAGGGTCTGGAAAACCATGCCTATGAGGAACGACTAGGGAGCTGGGATTTTAGCCTGGAGAAAGAAGGTTAAGAGGTGATAATGATGCCCTGTTTAAATATTGAAGGATGTCATATTGAAGAGAGCAAGCTTGTTTTCTGCTGCCCAGAGAAAGGACCGAACAATGGATGCAAGCTACAGGAAAAGAGATTCCACCTAACATTAGGAGAATCCTGACAGTAGGGCTGTTCGACAAGTGGATCACCCTTCCGGAGGGTGATAGAGTCCTCCTCCTTGGAGGTCTTAAACGAGGCTGGATGCCATCTTGTGGGATGCTTTGATTTGGATTTCCTGCATGGCAGATGGGGTTTGGACTGGATGGCCCTAGTGGTCTCCAACCTATGATCTATGATTCTATATAATTGTGCAGAAATGAGAGCTGGTTAAAAATACACGGAAATGCTTATTTTTGGGCTTTCTCTGAGAACCCCAATGCTACACATATATTGATATGAACATGGGCCGGTGTGCAACCTCACGCCTTTCATTCAAACTGGCCAAGAGATGTCCAACCGAGGATGCCTCACATCCCATTCATAACTTTCCCCTTGCTTCACTAAGATGTGGAAGGTGATTTTGGACAGTAAAAGAAAAAAAAACACCAGCTCTGAATCCACCTTGAAGAGGAGTTATAAAATTCAGGTGCAAGAAAGAAGACTTGTATTAAAAGTACACAGCCACCTCTGGTTTTTGTCATTACCAAGACCTTATTATTGAAAGTCTTTATTACAACAGATATCTCCACTTTTCCAGTTTATCTCTGTATAGGAAGGAAGAGAAGAGAAGAGAAGAACCAAACAAAGAAAAGAAGAGGCTCAGAAAACATTCTCATTGCATTATCACACAACAATCAGCCTCTGTATCCACGTTTTTTTATTCCAATTTAATTCAAGCATCCATGCTTGACAAATTTTTAAAATATATTAAATCAAAAAGCAAGCTGATTTCCCATTCATATAGGAGACATCATTTTAAGTCGAGCCTCCATATCCACAGATCTTTATCCATGGATTCAAGCATCCATGGTTTTAAATGGGGTGTGTGTGTGTGTGTGTGTGTGTGTGGTTAAATTTCAAAAAACAAACCTGGATTTTGCCATTTACATAAGGGAGACCATTTTACTCTGCCACTGCATTTAATGGGACTTTAGCTACAGTGTAAACCGCTTGACACTGCTTAGCGGTATGAAGCAGTACATAAATGAAGCTTGTTTGTTGTTTGACTGAGGATCCACAGATTTTGGTATCCACGAGGGGGTCTGGAACCAAACCCCAGCGGATAGATACCAAGGGCAAACTGTACTATGCACTGTATTTAATGGCACTTGAGCATCCATGGATTTTGATTCCATGAGGCATGGGGTTGCATGGCATGGCGTTCTACATGCAAGAGCTGGACTGGATGGCCACTGTGGTCTCTTCTAACTCTATGATTCTATTATATTTGGCAGATACCAAGGGCCAATCCATGGCCCCACCAACCATTGTGGCATGAGTTACCCTGACACAAAGCCCACTTTCCCATCCAACGTGATGCCACTGGCTCTGCAAGCCAAGACTCATTGCACACAACACCTTTAGTAGCCAGAGCATTGGCTTTTCAGCAGCCTTTCAACCCCTCAAGAACCTAACTGAATCAGAACTCCAGGAATGCCCTCTGAGGGAGGATGCTGCCCTGGCCTGATGCCCAGGGCAGGCGGCACTCACGGCCGCTTCCTAAGGGACAGATGGCCACTCTCCCTAGGACCGTGAAGCTCTCCCTCTTATAACACATCTCACAAAAGAAGCCAACTTGGAGGCTGGAGCTAGGTCGGTAAGAGGCTTAGTAGGGCCGAGGGCATGGGTTAAGACATGGAGGATGGGGGGAAGGGGGCTTGAGCTCTCCAGCCGTGGCCTCTGCTTTGCAAAAGCCCCAGATATAACAGGTCTTTCTGGCCCTCGGGCAACAGAGGCTGATACAGCTGGATCCCACTTCCTGCAGATATGCACACAGGCAAAATCGCTTCCTGCAGTAAAACAGGCCCTCTTGTCTTCTAACCACATTTTAAACGCTGTGCTGGGGAAGAGAGAGGGGACCACCACTCTGGCCGCCTGGCCTGGCTGGCTTTGTGGCCTTCTCCTCAAACCTTTCCCTTCATAATAGGGGCCAAGAGGTTCGTATTCCAAACAGGGGCCGAAAATGCACCGTTTTCTCTCTCTCCAAAGGCACAGGGCTCAAGCAGGTCCAGCAGAGGTTGCTGGCTCCAAATCGAAATATCCTTGCCCCTATTCCTGCTTCCAAGGTTGTTGGCAAAAGGGAGAAACACTTTGCACAGATGCTCCAGCATTTCACAGAAAGAAAGAAACAAGCAGGGAGGACAGCATGATCAAATTACCAAATTGAGTCCGCTTATCCGGAATTCTGAAATTGGAAATATTCCAGAAAACCAACACTTTTTCCTGGGTGGTTGGGGCAGTGACACCTTTGCTTCCGATGGTTCAATGTACACAAACTTTGTTTCATGCACAAAATGTTTTAAAATATTAGCATAAAATTACCTTCAGGTTATGTGTATAATAAGATGTATTGTATTTTTGTGTATTATGCATTTTTGCATATACACAATCAGATATCTTGGAGATGACACCAAGTCTAATCACAAAATTAATTTATGTTTTATAGAGAAATGAATTTGTGGTTAGGCTTGGGTCTCATCCCAAGATACAGTATCTGATTGTGTATATGCAAAATTGCAAAAATCCCCCCAAATCCAAAATACCTTGATCCTAACCATTTTGGTAAAGGGAGACTCCACCAGTATTGTACATTAAGCAGGACAATTTAGCAACTTGGTATCTCAAAACAAGCTTGGACCAGGGGAAAATGAAAGTTGGACCACAGGATGAAGTACAAATACAGATGGATTGATCATCTCTCTGCATTTTATCAATTTAATAATAGCAGCAAGAAACAGGTACCTATGAAACCATTACCCTGGAGACTTTGGAGCAGACTAATAATTCAAATGTGTATAACTGTTTCCTGATTCTCAGTCCATTGTCTTATTAAACTGTAGCTTTTAATCAGGGCACATGTATGAAATTTAGTTCTGTACTTCTACCTGGCACTCCATAAAGAAGGTGGTGGTGCTGGATGGTGGTGTGCCTTTGAGTCATTTCCGACTTATAGAGACCCTAAGGAAAAACCTAACTTGGTGTTTTCCGGCAAGATCTGTTCAGAGGGGGTTTGCTTTTACCTTCCTCTGAGGCTGAGAGAGTGACTTGTCCAAGGCACCCAATGGGTGTCCACAGCCAAGCAGGATTCAAAACTGCTCTCCAGAGTTGTAGTCCAACATTCAAAACACACTACACCACATTGACTCCAAAATAGGGTATACATTTAACACGTATTAAACAAATATCAACACATAATGCATATTAATGAATGTGTTGAAGTAGCGGAAACATTTATCAAATTTAAATATGTATATAATCCCCACTTTACAGATAGGGAACTGAGGATAGAGGGAGGGGAGCAACCAAAAATAAAAGCTGAACAAAAAGAAACAGAGCTCACGTCCCAATAACATCTTTCCCTAAGAGTGAAAATCATGCCATTTATATGTGCTCATTTATTTCATGTGTTCCAATTTAAAATTGCCCGGGCCTACCCTTGCAACTGAGGTCAAAAATGCAAAATCAGACATAGAAATATTGAAATGGAAATATATCCATATTGATAATATTGGAAACAATGATAAGGATATAATAATAATAATAGGATTTATTTATACTCGCCCATCACTGGGAATCTGAGCGGTTACAAACGAGGGGATAATAGACGGTTCCCTGCCCTCAGGATTACAATCTAAAAGACACAACACAAAAGGAGAAGGGAATGGTGAGGGGAGAGGGATCAGGTCCAGCAGTTCTTCTCTCCCTCAGAGGCCTGGACCAAGGCAGATGGACCGGAGGGAGGCTTGTCTTCTTCCAGGCAGACCTGGTGGAGCTAGCTGCCTCTCTCTCCCTCAAGATGGAGGATGAAGGGAGGGCTCTTCTTCTTCAAGGCAGGCCTGGTGGAGCCTGGTGTAAAAAAGCTTTTTTCTTCATATATTATGTTTTTTCTATTAATATATATGTTTTCAATTCTCACTTTGCACTACTTTATCCTAAAGTAGTTTTTACAGGTACAGTTTTATAGGTAAGGAATTAACTTTGATGGCCATCTTCAGGATGCTTGATTGAGAGTTCCGCATGGGCGGGGCTGGACTGGATGGCCTTTGTGGTGTCTTCCAACCTCTGATCCTAATCAAATAATGATGTGCAGAGAGAATTATTCTGTATACATCTTAACTACTTATGTACAATATTTTATTTTGTGGTACGTTGCTTTTTTATGTATGACTTATACGATTGTAAATACTTAATAAAAAGATATATGTTCCAAACTGCCAGTAGCCATCCCTATAAAGTCAACCAAGGAACTACATGACTAGGGTTTAGCATGGAGGGAATATAATATTTAAAAAAAACAAAAAACAGAAGTGCAGGTCCTGTTTGCAACCACCGTATGTCTATTTTATCTCCTCCTTCTCCATTTCTTCCTACATGGGATGCTTTCAGACAGACAGCTTCTAGCACTAATAAATCATTTAGGGAAAGCTAAAGCAGAACCTGAACTAACTTGGTTCATTATTTGGGGTACAGTAGTCCAAAACGAATAACTCTCCAATTTTGGGTCATCCAGGCCCAAAAGGGAGCTTATGCCTCCATCCTCACCCCACAGTCTCTCTCTCCAATTTTGTTTTCAATGTAGCCTGGAAATAATTTTATCTCTACTTGAAAGATAATTTTTTAAAAGAGGGATAAAAATGCACAGTTTATAAGGTTAGCGCATATGTGCTGAGCTTTGGCAGGTTCACTGGCCATGTCAAGACTGCAGATCTTTAAAAAGACGGAAAGGAGTGCTTGGGGCAACTACACTTGCCCAGACCTCATTACTCCTTCTGCGGTTCTCAAAATCGTTGAGACTTTCATGGTGGTGGAGTAGCACTGGGAAAGACGGGGCAACACAGGGGGTCCCTGTTATCTGCTGGGTTTGGTTCCAGGACCCACCATGGATAACAAAATCCATGGAGCTCAACTCCCATTCAATCCAATGAAACAAAATGGTGTCTCTTATACAAAATGGAACATCAAGGTTGCCAATTTATGCCTTTTCTGAATATTTCAAGCCATGGAGGCTTGAATCTGTGGATAAAAAATCCATGCATAAGGAGGGCCAACTGTATAAATAAGATGACTACACCATAAGGATTTCCTGTTAAGAACTTCTATATGTATTATACAGCTATAGTACTTCTATCCACTTTGGACTGCCATGGTTCCATCCTACACAATCCGTGATTTACAGTTTGGTGCACCTGCTAAGACCTCTTTTTAGTGCTTTTATTCAGGGGGAGTGCACTCCAGCGGGAATCTCAACACTGGTCCTACAAGTGTTTTACACATCAACATCCAGAACAACAAAGCCAGGTGGCCAATGCTCAGGGATGCTATGGGTTGAATTTCAAAATATTGTTAACTGGGGCTGGCGACAGAAGCCACAGTGTAGCCGAGTGGTTTGACACGGACTAC